>NW_017307557.1:360731-377154 GCF_000935625.1 Nanorana parkeri
AGCCCACCTGAGACCCCACATAGCCACTTGGAAGCCCACATAACCCATCTGAGAGCCCACCTGAGACCCCACACAGCCACTTGAAAGCCCACATAGCCCATCTGAGAGCCCACATAGCCCACCTGACACCCACCCACAGCCACTTGAAAGCCCACATAGCCCATCTGAGAGCCAACATAGCCCATCTGAGAGCCCACATAGCCCACCTGAGAGCCAGCACAAGCCACCTGAGACCCTGGAGACATCAGGGAGCCACCCCGGAACAACACGTATGTGTCTTGATATTTATTTTATATTGCTGTATAATGTATTGCTGGAACTTGTAGTCCTCTATAGCCGGTCTCCTCCCTCCCCCCCCCCCTCGCCCCCCCCCCCCCCCCATGACCCCTTTCTCACATTCATTCCCCATGTTTGTGAGCACTGTTTCTCTTACCTTTTCCTAATTTCTCTTATTTTCTTTTATGATGTCACTTCAGATTACACTAGTCTATAACCCCTAAGTGCTCTATTTTGGTTCTGGAGCCGAGGATTAATCATGTTTATATTTCCTAGGTTGGTAGTTTACTTATCCAGCAGGCCAAAGAGACCACAAGATTCACAACTGACCTGAGGGTAGAGCCATTTCTTTGTTACCCTGACATTCATTTGATGTTCCTCTTCAATGTCATTTTCATATCTTTAAATTGTGACTTTTATTTGTTGCTGAAATAATGTGTCTATTGTGCATGTTCATGTGACTTTACCTTTGGACTATGTCAAGCTACCTCCTTTGATTGCATGTACCTGTAAAACCTATAAGATCTTTGAAATGAAAGTACAAGACAAACTAACAACATGTACTGGTATGGTCAAATTAAATCAAGTGAACTGAGGAAATCTTTTAGTAAGCAATTAGCCAGTGGGAGCTCCGACTAAACTTGATCAGTAAAATCTTCCTCTTATAAGGTGACAGTGCTTTGTCCCTGTTTCCCAATTGAGCCCTGTGTTGTAAGCCTATCACATGCACTTCTGGTGGTGCAACCGCAGAAGTGTTGTGCTCAAGAAAGTCAGATGGCCAGGAATAGTGGCCCAGAGTACTTTAAGACATAAGTGGAGTTATCTAAACTTGTTTATACTACTTGCTATCTAAACTCATTTATACTAGGTTCTGCAGATACCCAATACACACATACATCTGTTGCTGGATGCAAGTTTTGGTGTAATATAACATTAGTGCAATGAGACAATAAAGGAGGAAATAGGGATAGAAGGATTTGATTCCAAAAGAACAGCCCCCTCCCCGAAAAAAAAAGATGATGGTTGGTAGCTATGCATATTGGTTACAAGTAGGATGTTAACTATATTCAGTCAAGCCAAGACTAGTTGATTAAAGGATAACTGTACTTTTTACAGTTCTCCTTTGAAAGATGTTATTACCCCCTCCACTCAAGGTTGTGCATTTACCATGACCCTCCCAGATCAGCGTGGACAGGAGAGTATAGGGCTGAAAGAGGCTGAAACTGGGGGAGAAATTATTTGAAGAGGGGGTTACTGAAAGAATAACTTTATTAAAATAGGTAATTGTGAACAATAAATTACTTTTGTAACTGTCCCTTCACTGAGCTGTTCAGTAAAGTTATTATTATTATTACTACAAGCACTTTTTCTTGCACTCTTTACAGCATTACACATATACTTTTATACCCATATTTACAATTTTCCACTTGTAGGACTTGCAGTTGACGATGGCAAATGATCTGTATTTTTTTACATCAGTTGTACACGGTTAAAATGTTTTGCAATAATGTTTGTGTCTAATTACTGATTCACCTAATAAGATTATTTTTAATGGTTAGTTTTTTTATGGTGGAAAGTATTTTATAATTTTTTTAGAAGGATGATATGCTTATTCATCAGAACATTGTACCCTATGGGCATAAAACTTTAAGTGCATTTATTATACACTTTAATACAAGTTAAGTTTTATGCCAATATGGTAAGCTGCAACAATGAATAGGCACATCATCCTCGTAAAAAAAAAAAATAATTCCATGATATCAGCGAAAGATTAGGATTGTGACTAATCAATAACTGAGGTTTATAGAGAAAAGTATTGCACACTTTCTTTATTACAACAAAGAATTCAGTGACGCTCAATAGGATTTTCCATTTCAAGTTAATTCTTTATTTATGCCGTTAAGAGCACTTATTAATTTTATGTTTGGGTTTATTATAGTCCATATTTATATTAATTATGACGATTCTCTTTTATTATATTTTGACCTAAGCAGCATTATGCAGTTGAATTCTGTATTAAACTTAGGACACTCCTCCCATGCTACTTTCCTAGCATCTTCTCATAGCAGCCTGCAGCAGCTGTCTTTGTCACTCAGCAATATGTTTGGAGCCCTTGTTTCCCAGAGAAGCACTTGCAGTTGATCCCCTAGAGGAAGGTGTGGAATGATGGGAGGGATCATACATATTCTTTGTGATGCTGTAGCTCTTCTCACGGGCCTTGGGCTTTTTCCCAGGGCTCTGTGTTCTATTTCTGGCTCAATGGATACTTCAATTAGAATACTGTCCCCCTCCTGGAGATTCAACTTTTGTCCTGCACTGTCCTCATACAGCTGGCCGGGATATCTGCTCTTTGGCTATCTGTTCTGAAGTTTTGTCACAGCACAAGTCCTCACTGAGGTATAAACCTGTTGAATGGAGTTTCATTATCTGAAATGTAATATTGTGCAAAAATGTCTCAACTCTTCACCTCAGTTAAGGAATGGGTTACAGTGAATGTCAGTATAAATGCTCGGAGTAAAGATTTCACACTGCCAGGCAGCATTTCCAAATTGGCAATGGACATTTGAGTGGCTGATTTATGAAAACGGGAGCAATACAAATATACAGAAGTTAAACGCAACAGCCAGGTTTAAAAAAAAAATAATAATTTGAGGTTACAGCTGAACCCCAGTCGACAGAAAAAAACCTCACATTAATGCATTTATGTATTCCTTAAAAAATAATGAAATTAGTTTTTAAATGCAACTAGTTCAAGTACCAGAGTTAGACTGGAAAATGGAAGGGCAGTACTAGGAGCCATTCAGATGTGCTACATGTATATGTGATGGCAAGGAGCATGCTGTAGGAGGGAGCAGCATGAGCAGAGCAAAGTACAGCAAAGTACAATCTTGAGAAAGTGGATAGGTAGTGCTGCACCCTAATGTTACTCTATTGTTGTTGCTATCCAATAGTATTATAATTGTGTTGGTATAGTTTATATGGTTACCAAGTTGACGGCTAATGCACCCCAGAAGATTTCCACAGTTTCCTTGGATTGTAGTGCAAAACAGCAGGTGTAAGTTGAAGCGCTACACCATTGATTCATAGTACAGATACAATTTTATTTCAGCATAGGGTCAGAGAGAAAATCAAAAAGAGGAAGAAAAATCCTTTGGGGTTCCAAAGACACCCTTTTATCAGAATTGCAATAAGAAATGTATATGGACTGAATTTAAGGTGAAATGTAAACAGTATTTTGTACCAGGTTCGGGTCTAAACTAGTCAGCTGTTGGTTTGGCAAGTTCTGATGAAGGGGGTGTCTTGGACCCCTGAAACATGGTGGGGATCAAAAGCCTATCGACACTGGCTCTTAACCTGATCCTGGCTTGATGGCACCTGTCAAACATTGCACATCAATATATTGTATGTCCTATTTGTTGAAGAAGTACCCAGTCCATTAATTTTTGGTAAGCTGTCCATTAAAAAAGAATTTGAATTAGTAACTTTGAGCTTAATCGACCATGTTACCATCACTGGAAAAATAAAATGAGACCCTGAATTCGATGTTTTCTGCATGCAGCAGCTCAATTCAGTTTACTCTGTTTACTAATCAGCTTTCTGTGTGTTCAGTTTCTTATGTTGATGGTTGAAATGTTTAAATCTATGCCTAATTACCTTTTAAGTCTAGCTGCAAACTGTGTTATGTATGTACTTGCATTATGTTCTGTTTGTGTACCAGAAAACTATTCTGCTGTGTTCATTTCCAGAGTGCTAATCATCTGCAGCAATATCCTCCAAATGAAAAAAAGATGCTCTGAGAATGCATGAATTATGTTCTACTACAGGAAATTGGCTTTGATTCTCAAGAGAAAAAAGAAGCATTACTGCACAGGAGGCATTAAGGCAACAATGCTGGAAAGTGAAACAATATGTCCGAGAAAGATAAGACATGTCACTGCTATATAAAGTATTCTTTTCTCAGGCGGAGAACTGGAAAATGCTATTTTAATATTTTTAGGGCAGGTTCACACCATTTTCAGGACCAGATCTGGTCTAGTTCTGACCCGGAAAATGGTGTGAACCTGCCCGGAGTTACAGTGCATTCCAGGGCAGACAAAATGAGACATGCAGTATTTTTCTGGTCTGGAACGGACTGCGCTGGTGTGAACAGAAGCCAGAAATAGCATAGGGATACATTAGGATGCATTTTGGTCCAGAAACAATCTGGTCAGGTCTGGAGATGATCTGGAGGTGGTGTGAATGGGCGCATAGTTTAGTGTGCCAACATATAAATCAATGCTCCTCATTGAAGGTGTACATGAGTGTAGTAGAAGCCCCTATCCCACCCTCCTCTTACCTCCCTGATCAAATTTGTAAAAGCTTGTATGGACCTTATATCGAGATACATATCTTCTCTATCTCTCATTAGGTCCTTCCTATGATCAAGCAGCATTTTAATTCTCCCTGTTCTCTTCATACATATGTTCATTTTCAGGCTCATTTTCCAGGCCTTGCTATAGTGACCCCAATTGGTTGGGGTATAAACACTGAACTGGGTACCATTATTCTATATGCCTAGGCCAGGCCTATGCTGTGTAAGATATGAACTTCAGGTAAAAGGGGGGCTACAAAATGTCCATGTTGCCCAGCTACAGTAGCGCAACCAGAGTTACTGGCGCCGGGGCAGAACAAAATTTTGCCCCCCGCCCCGGGTCTCAGACAGCTGCAGAGACCCCCACAGACCCTGCAGTCTGCCGAATCTCAGGGAGGCTGTGGTGGGCTTTGCAGGCTGCAGAGCCCCCTACGGATCCTGCAAAGCCCCCCACAGATCCTGCAGAGACCCCCTGAGGCCCTGCAGTCTGCCGGTTCTCAGGGGGGCTGTGCAGGATCTGTGGGGGGCTTTGCAGGCTGAAGAGACCCCTATGGATCCTGTAAAGTCCCCCACCGATCCTGCAAAGCCCCCCACAGATCCTGCAGAGACCCCCATACAATATTAAAGTCTTTATCAGGAAGAAGCATGGTGGTGGGACAGACGGGGGCTTCTAATTGGTGCTTTAGGGCCCATTCACACCAAAATCGGAAGGTAATCAGAAGTCAATGGGGGTCCGTTGACTTGTAATTGTACCTTCCTATTTCCTTCTGATCTGTTGTGCTGCAATCTGTTTTTAAATGGATGTTAATGCAAGGGCACCAAAAAATGAATGGGTGTGAATGGGACTAGTTCATATGACGGCGTTATGTTCTTCTTTTTTTTAAGCGCAAGGTAACGTAACGGAGCCGTGTGAACTAGTCCCATTCGCACCTATTCATTTTTTGGGTTACCTTCCGTTGGCATCCATTAAAAAAACGATTGCAATGGATCTGGTACAGTGGAACCTAAATTGCTGCACTTTTAGGGTCCTGTTCACACCAGATGTTTTGGACTGCGCTGGGCAGCCTTGCCCAACTCAGGCCTCATGCATAGAGAATGCAATTTGCCATATATCCATTAGTTCCATTTACGTTACTGCTCTGTTGTGGTGGTGTGCGCCCAAACAATGCACTACACTACACCCCAAAACGCTGCAGTGCATACAGATGAATATAGCTGAATTTTGTGACATTTAAATAAAGTTATATAAAAAAAGAAAAAGGTCAACTGTGCACTTCGCTGTAATCAATGCATCTCCCTGTGCCCGTCCCAGCGCACACCAGCATCCACAGTAGTGAGCATTCTGCTGGTGTGAACGAGTCCTTAATAAAAATTGGATTAAGGTTACAAATTTCAGACAAAACATATACAAAAACAGGAGGAGACGGTGGCCCCGGCTGAACGGGTTTACAATCTAAGTACGACAGAAACCTAAAATACAATGGGGCTGGTTTACTAAAGTGCAGTAAAGTGAAAATGGAGAAATGTAAACTAGAGCTGAAGATGAACCTGACTAGTATGAGGCTCACTGTCCACATAGAGCCAAGCAGCTGCTTGTTGTCAGGCTCTGGCGGGCCGCTGTGTGTGTATTCCAGACTCCTGTCTAAATAGTAGTACAAAGGGTAGAGGGAACGTAATGACAGAACAGAACAAAAGATGGCAATGGGAGGAAAGATAGCTGAAGGAGTGATTATAAAAGAGAACTAATAAATAAGGCTGCCTGAAGGATGAGAAATGTAGAATGACACGAATGACTTTAAAGCTCAATTATGTCCTCGGTTTTCGGCTGGATTCACACCAATGCTATTTCTTTTGAAATCAACTGTAACATAAAAAATTAATGTCAATGCACGGTAAGGTACATTGTCGTGTGTTTTCATAAGGCATTGCAATGCACTTTGCCCTGAATGTCAACACGCATAATAACGCACATCAACGTGCATTGATGCCATCAATACAGGGGTCTGGACTAAAGCAGATTTGCTTACCTGATCCCCGCTCCCGCTGGAGCTTCTAGGCCAGGCCCCACAGCCTCTTCTCCCCTTGGCTCCAGCGGCCTAAGGACACAGAGAAATGGAAAACTGACAGGGGCCCTAACTATTCCCTACTCTATTCAAAAAGAAAAACATTGGTTTTATATACATTGTAACTTTTCATGCACCCGCACTTTGCCTAACGTTTAAAACTGGAAGGTACAATTAGGCTTCAGGGCAGGTTCACACCATTTTCTGGACCAGATCTGGAATGCACTGCGTAGCGTTTTGCCTCATTTTGGACGCGTTCAATGTTAGGTCTTGCTGGGGGACCTCTGCAAGACCTACAGATACCCAGGAAAAGAGCAGCACAATGTTTGCACGTAAGAGACATAAACTTACCACAGTGTTTCTTTTCAGAGCTGCTCAAATGATCATAGCCAGGGACAACCTGGGCAGCAATGCCTCTACACTTGTCCATCTTCCTATTATTGTTCTTATATTGCCCATGCCTCGGATCCTACAGCTCTGGGCAGGCTTCCACAAGTTCTACAAAGAATCCGGTGTCCACTTCAGCCATCATGGTTCCTATCTTCACAAATCTGACAAAAGTCCAGGGGTGATGAGATCATCCAAACCAAGCCCCCCCCAATCCCCATTGTGTTGCGTTCCGGTCCGTTTTTGACGTGTTTTTGCACGTTCCAGACCAGACAAAATGTGACGAGCAGTATTTTTCTGGTCTGATCTGGAACTGACTGCGATGGTGTGAACAGAGGCCAAGAAGAGCATAGGGAAACATTGGGATGGAATTTAGGTCCAGAAACAATCTGGTCTGGTCTGGAGGCGATCTGGAGGTGGTGTGAATGGGCCCTCAAAGTATTTTTTACAAATGAATGTCAGGGCATTTATAAACCTGTCTATCTTCATATTTAGGTGTAATGTAGATATGTGTCACATGATTCCTCTTTGTGGTGAACAGAGCACGATAGCATCTACAACATACCATGATTTTCAATTGAATAACCGCTATTAAAATGCCTGTCTGAACTCACCCATCCAGTGGCCGAGCAGCTTTTTGGAGTGATTATTTTGTACTAACACCAATGCTGGAAAAATGTGGGGGTTTGTTTAAAAATCAGTGCATGGATGAGTTGTAACGGGGCTTTTGCATTTGGAGGATTGGTCACATTATTTAGACCATACATTTGCCTGAAATAAACTATGCTTTCAGCATCTAGACTTTTCATTTCTTTATTGGAAAATTGGCAACAATACCATTTGTCATATTTAAAACCACAATATGAAACCTAGCACTATATTCACCATCCCTCACTTAAATTACAAGCTCTACTTCATTGCATTGGTGGGCAAACATTACCATGCCCATTCTTAATCTTTAAGATGGAGGAACATCCTTGACTGATTCTTTCAGTTTGTTGAGCCAACTTGGCCTGTGCTGGTCCTCTGTCAGTGTCTCTCTCCCTCTCTTTCTCTGTCATTGTCTGAAACACTGGTGACACTGGTATCTCTAACTCTCTAGTGCTTTCCCGTCATTCATATCAGCAGTTCAAACTGGACATGTGTGATTCATTTTGTTTCTGCATATTTGGACATTCGGATGCATTCAAATCTCTGAATGAAAGAAACAAAAAATCCCAATGTATCTGGATTTTTGATTACGAAAATTTTGGATGCATCTGAATTTTTTCAAAATGTCTTTTGAAATGAATTTATGTTGTTCAACGTTGAAATAAACAAAAAAAACACAGCGCCCCCGGTAGGAATTTTAAGGGGGACCCCAAAGCCAAAAAAACATACAAAAAATAGCACGGGGACCCCCCTAAAATCCCTTACCAGACTCTTGATCCAGGCAGCAGCCTGGCAGAGCAGGATGGGGGGACGGACAGAGGAGTGTGCTCCAACTCACATTCTTGCCAAATAAATTGCGGGTTTTGGCAGGTTTTGAGATACCATATAGTGACTGTATTCAAGGAAATAAAATACATATAGAACTTCAAAAACAAAACAAATAAAGATGGAGTGTCTTGCAAGGCTTTTCAGTCCATAGTAGGCTTTTTCATTCGATTTTTTCAAACTATTTGTGATATTAATAGGTTTGTACATAATATTGTTTTGCAGAAACATTTCTTGCAGGATGGTTTAGTTGAAGATGATAAAGATTGAAATGCATCTGTTCACTATGCAAAGGAGATGCAGACACTGTTATAGCTGGAGCTTCTTGAGTCTGAATTTAGGACATCAAAATTCCAAATGTTCTAAATGTTCAGTTCAAAACTCTGGGGTGTGGCACCAGACATTTGTGAATGAGGATAGGCGAACATTATTGTGGAGCACAGAACCTCTCTGCTAAATACCTTTATAATATCTCTATGCATTGTTTTTTGCATGAGCATGGAGAAGACATGTTCCTTTTCCTTTCATGGAATCAAATGTTTTTCCTTGGAAAAGAAGATCTGCATACAGGAGGTTTCAGCAAGTGACTTTCTGGATTATTACACCCACTCCAGGATGGAGCTTGGACTAAACTATAGGTGGGATGTCAAGCAGTTCTTGAAGTAGGATTGGTTTACTTTTTGTTATATTGTTATTTACAAATATTGTTTTTTGATATCTGGTCCTGTAACTGTTGCTGTTATTTTCATACAAATGTACATTCTTGTTACAATGTTTTTAGATATTTGTCACATGAGATGCATATTGATGTCTGTTATACTATCCTCGATGTAGGGAGGGTATTTTAGCCAATGTTGTTTGGCTTGCAATCAGCTATGATTAAAGCAGAACTCTGGGCTTTTATCAACCTTTGCAGAGGGGCGACCCCCAAACTGCAAGAGTTATGTGTTCATTTTTGTCTAGGTGCTAAAAAAAAGTTATACTCACCCAATCCTAGGACCAGCCTCTCTGCACTGCAGTTTGGGTGTAAATAACTTCTTTTTGAGCAGATGTGGGGGTAGCTTTATAGACTTCTAATACAGATTGTTCTGAGGATTTAGTGATGTGCCAGAGCAGTCTTACTATTTGTTTTTACACCACTGTGGAACTCAAGGAGGTATAGCTGATACTTTTGTGCACTTTGGACTTTTCTATGCATGCTGCAGTTGCCATAAAACTTATTGTGGCACCACCAGAGGCAGATACTATCTTTCTCTCTGGAAATAATAAACCTCCAAATAATTGCATAGCCAATAAATACCGTGCGCAACCAAATCTATTAAAGTATTTGAAACCTATGCCAAACAAAATCACCATAAAAGGGTCTAATTGGGCACTCATAATGAAAGCATGAAACAGACGCCCTCTGCTGGTAGTATGAAAGAAATAAACCAACACCAGTTGTAAAAGGTAAATAATTGCATTTCACTCTATTTCATAAGGATTAGCTGAATATAATGAATAGTAATAGTCACAAGATGATATCATGATAAGCAACCAAAAAACAAAAACAGAGCTGTAACATAAAAGTAATTCAATGGTGAGTTCTAGTGGAGAAGTACAGAAACTGTATGCATGTGAATGTATAAAGAAATATTAGAAACAACGCATGTTTTGGTTTACATGATCTTAAATATATATATACATTTTTATTTATTTATTTTTTCTCTTAACATAACAGACCAAAACCCAAAAACTAAATTTAAATATGATGCTGCTTATGTAACCTGCAACCCATTCATATTGGTGCATTATAGTAATGTGCAGTAAAACACGCATTAACCATATTTTACTGCCATGTGTGTACCTTGGTGCGTTGCCATTTATTTTGAATGGCCAATTCAAGCAAGCCTTGCAACACTCCAAGCAAACTTACACTTTGTAGACAGGACTACACATACTGTGTAGTACACATACTGTAGGTAAGTCCACCAGCAAAGTCAATTTGAGGGGTTTCTCACCCACTTTTTAGTATGTAGTAACAGACACGTTTTCCTTCCAGGGTACATCAATCGCAATGGAAATGTCCCACAGCATGCAGGGCAGTAGTCCGCATATTTGTTGGCTCCAGCAACACACTCTGTTTGTGGTCACCACCACTTCTGCTGGCTTTTAGGTTTGAGAGGGTCGTCTCAAAATAAGCACCTGCGGCCTCCCGGATGGGTACTAAATCTGAGGTGGTGTCCCACACTCTGGATGCAGTTTAAATCCAATTCAGGATACTGTACATATACAGTATTGGACACCAATATACTGTATGTATTCTAAGGGCAACATCGATCCTGCAACTTGTAGCCTATGTACCAATGGTTAGCCTATGTGCCATTGGTTACCATGATATAATAATGTCAATGTCAGCAATTTAAAGGATTCCAATGATAGGCAGAAAACAAAACAACTATAGTCCCAGATGTAGACAGGTTGGACAGCACAGTTGCTTTTACTCTTGCTTTTATTTTCTAAACCAAAAA
Organism: Nanorana parkeri; assembly: GCF_000935625.1. Taxonomy (NCBI): domain Eukaryota; kingdom Metazoa; phylum Chordata; class Amphibia; order Anura; family Dicroglossidae; genus Nanorana; species Nanorana parkeri. The sequence goes on from NW_017307557.1 coordinate 371,795, forward strand.
CAAATATTAAAAACAGTAATGACTAGAAGGTAGCCATGCTTACAGGCCTTTGCTGTAACATTAAAATAGGCCAACAATTTAACACTTCAGCCAAATTCGAGCGTCTTTCCCTGAGCAGATGGCTATGAATTATGCTACTCAAATGTCGCTCCTTTCCAATCTCTACTTAGTTATCATTCCACTGGTTATATTTAAGTGGGCACCATTTATTTTGGGCCCCACTTTCATGGAATTGCGATGGTCCTTATTTCTCCTCTTCCTTTTTGTCCCCTCTCTTTTTTGTCCAAGTTTTTCTTTCCCTCAGTCTTTTTAGTTACACTTCCCCTTTAAGACTCACCTTTTAGTTGTTTAGGCGGGAAGGCGGGAAAATCCTCGTCTCACGCCCCTTCTAGAAGATTCCAGGTCGCTGTCTGATGCCTATATAAGGAGGATCCGTCAAGGACAAGGCTCACTCGGCTGGACTTTCAACACACCAAGCTCCCCATCCGCCCTCCCTTCTTTTAATCATGGAATATTTTGTCTCTGACTTTTTATGTTGTATTGTCACTTCCTTTAGGAGGGGGACTTTAAGTCTGGTTATGATTGATTATATATTGCTTGAGTCTTGATGACTGAGCAATCTACGTTGGGTTTAACTGGATTTTGGTGTTTAAGCTATTAACGGTTTGAATAATCCCATGACACCTCTGCCTTTGCTAGTATTGGCCAAAATGCCCATTGTGCTAGATATCCCCAATAACACAACACTAGATATGAGTGAATAATTGAATAAAACCTCCTATAATTAATAGAATAAAATAGGCATGCACTTAGGAATTAAGTTTAGGGAAAATAAACCAAAAGAAAGTCCACACAATGTGGAAACTTGGTCTAATTAAATGTGTTGATCTGCTTAGCAGCTGCTACCAGCTGTTACTTTGATCTAACTGACTTTGTCATGGAATTTGGCAGATGTAATATGACAGCCTAAGAAAAAGTCTGATTTCTGTGGTTATATTAAGAGAGGTTAATGCTCCTAAAATATTAAAGTGTTTCCTTTATTTCCATCACCATTAAAGTATATTTGAGCTAAAACTTTTTTTAAATTCTGGAACCTGTAGGTAGACTCAACAGTTAGTGAGAGGATACTGTATGTTCCCAATGTGAGGTATATCCCCTCTTAGGCCTCATTCACATGTAGCATTTATGTCTAGCTGCGGATTCCTGTGGCAGGAATCACAGGTGGTTCCAGACCACTTAGCCTTTACATAGCAATGACAGGCTTACGGGAGTCCACCGCAGCAGAGGACAGCTGTGGTTCTTGTCGGACACACAGTAGATCTTCATGGAAAATGCACTAGAGTTAGTAACATAATAAAACCGGTGATACCGGCCTTTTAATGGATCCTGTATAGAAATATACGGAGCGGGCATTTCAAGGAATCAGAAAGTACAGCTTACAGAAGAGCCCTGGCAGCCATGACAAAACTTGAAGGGGGAGTCTGCAGACAGCAATGACTCAAAAGCAGATCATTGCTTTGCACCAAAAACTAAAAAAACAATGTTTTGGGTACATTTCTGCTTTAAACATTATGTTGATTTATATTACAGAGTTAAGGGGGGCATGGCCAAGCTATGGAGCCCTGAAGACACATGTGTGAAGAGCTCTGCTTCCCAGGGTAATTGGTATATGGTTAGGAGCTTCAGCCTTTCCTTACCCATGCCCAAGGGCAGGAGATCACAGCTCTCAGCTGTGCACCGGAACCAGCTCACCAGCTCTAGTTTTTTCCAAGCTACAGATTTGCATTCTACAGCGCACACTTTGGGAATGTCAGGGCTGTTGTTGATTTAGGAAGACAATATTTATTTAAGACTGTTCTCGGAGACAGAATAGAGCAGAACATTAATTTATGGTAGTTTCAAAGAGACTTCAGTTGCCATCCAACTCACCGTAAGGTTAAAGATGATGCAATGTCATCGGCGAGGGTTGGAGCGAAAATCTTGAGGTCGTGTGTAGTTTGATGAGTTGGTGCGTGGTCTCTTTGAACGATTAGAAAAGGTTGAGATGATGACAAAATAGTTTATGCGCTATTTGGTATCCTGATGGTGAGTTCTGATGAGAAGACATTGCATCGCCTTTAACCTAACGGTGAGTTTCTACACACCACACCTGTGATTTATTCACTTGTGATTTTTCACCTCTCCACCGTTCTCTACCCTTCTTTTTGGTCCCCAACCTTCCGAGCCCAGAGGCTAAATACCTCTTTGGCCTCCACATCACTGTCAAGCTTACCCGCAATATCAGCAATCAACCAAGGCCCACCTTTTGGCCCACATCCTCTCTGCTCCCCGGTCATGGAGCTTCCTTCTCTCCTTTTTTGTTTTGCTGTCACACGTGTCGGACACCCGAGTCCGTAACAATCAAGAAGCTGCACACCAAGACCACCCTCCGCTCAAACAAAAACAACCCCCCCTTATAAAGAAAATATAGCGCTAGAATTCTGGACTGCTCCTTGAACTATAATTGTATGTGTGCGGGGGGGGGGGCTTGGAATGGGGGGTGTATTATTTTGTGTGCGGGATGGGTGGGTAACATTGGGGAGTGTATTATTGTGTATTAATGTGTGTGTATTGGGCCCCATTCACACCTATATTTCAGGTGCGATTAGGGATTCCTGTCAGGAACTTGCGTTTTCCTGTAGCAGGAATGCCTAATCTGCCATTTACAAGCGGCAGCTGTCACCCATTAAAGGATACATTAAAGGATAATCCCCCCCCCCCGCCCCCCAATGTTAGTGTAAGGACTTACCTTAAATGATGCCTCTTGATCCGATCATCTTCTTCTTTACTGTCGTTTTCAGCTGTCCCTCCAGCGGTGGTGCGGGTCTCCCATTCAGCTCTGACTCCTCTGTCCTCTTCTATGATGGCCCACGGAGTCTGTGCGGGTACACACTGTTCCATATACTTACCTTGTGTCTCTCCTCGTCTACCAGCTGAAGATCTGAACTGTGCATGCGCCCGTCCCAAGATCCTTTGCGGCCGCCCGAGACGCCTCAGATGTTTGGACGGGAAAGCGCGGCGGAGACGCAGGTAAGTTTTAACCTGTTTGAAAAGTTGTTTTTTAAAAAATGTTTTTGCAGAAAGCTACTGCTTCCTAGCAGTAGATGTATGCAAAAAAACGCTGAGGGTTTAATAACCTATTAACCCCTTAGTGACCAAGGCCTTTTTTTCATTTTTTGTACCCATGATATAATCCACATTTTAGGCCTGAAAATTACTTCAACCCTCCCACACATTATATATTTTCTGAAAGCCAAGACTCTATAGAATAAAATGGTGGCAGTTGCAGTTGCAGTTTTTATGTTGCGCGATATTAGCGCAATGTATTAGCAAACCCCAAAATGTAGTGAAAAATCCCCTTAAATGCCCCAAAACACAATTAAATACCAATTTTTAAAATAAAATATAAAAGATGAGGTTACAACGAGTAAATAGATACCCAACATGCCCAGGTTAATAATTGCGTGTGTCTGTGAAACCGCGAAAAATTTCAGTACCCCAAAAAGTCCATAGGTCCTCAGTTTAGAGATACGCATAAATATTGGCCTTAGAATTATTGCTCTCACTCTGGCGTGGCGATACCCAACATGTGTAGTGTGATCGTCGCTTACAAGCCCCCCATATGATAGCAGATTGGCAGTGGCAAGACCCCCAGTGTCACCTTTACACCTGAAATAAGCCATTGAAGTGCAGATCGCACTTCAATAGCTAATAGCTGGGCTGCAGGAGCCCAGAACTGACAGCTATGGAACCGGAAGTGGTGTAATCTGCATCGTTCCCGGTCCCATAGTACGGAGAGGAGATCGGCGAATGGAGGTTCGCCCAGCTTCCCCCTGACACCAGAGAAGCCGGTCCCGGGCATGTAGAAGGGGCAGAGGAGCCCGGGAAACACGGTGGGGTGTCGGGCAGGGGGGGGGGATTTACAATTGTAAAGAGTCGCAGCGTCTTTAGCTGCCGGGAGTCTGTTTAAACGGGCCCGGTGCCAGTGACGTACTATGGACGTCACTGGTCCTTAACCTCCCTGGTGGTATGATTATTTTGATTTTCGTAATTTTTTCGGCGCAATTTTTTTCCGGATTTTTTTCGTTATTTTATTTCTTAGTTTTTTCCGAATTTCCCGCCCCCATGCGACGCGTCAGCTCGCAAGGGACGGAACCCGGAAGACAGATGCCGGCGCCGGCCGGAGGACACTGCACGGCTCGAGGGACAAAGTAAGTAAATACTGTGGGATATTCCCAAGTGTAGCTCAGGGTATGGAGAAGTAACCCTGAGCTACACTCGGGAATATCGCCAAGGAGGTTAAGACGTTAATGATCAGGTGACAGCTGCTGCGTGAAAACGCCTGCACACCGCATGTAATGGTATGTGATATGATATTACATCTAGTTAGAAAACAGTCACTCTCCCTGGACGCGTTGATCGTGCAACCATTGCAAAAAGAAAAACAGTGCGCATTTAATAATTTTCTAAATTAGTACCTGCAATGCATTGCAACCACAATCAGTGGACTTTGAGTGCAATGTACACACTCCTGAAGTCTTTTCCTCCAGACTCATTGGTTATGGAGCTGGTGGAAGTTATTGTCATCATGGCACATATACTTCATTGAGAACTACGAGTCCCTCGACCGCAGTGGCAGATGATATTTGCAGTTTTTCCATTCACAAAGCCTGTGAATGGCTCTGTGGATGAAAGAGGCAGCTGTGTGGGTGGAACCATACAGAATTCAGAAATATAGAGAAGGCCGCTGTTCTATCGAAAGCTCCAACTCATCGAAATCTCCAACTACCTCACTTCCGGTGCTCAGAAAGACTGGAACTCTGTACAGTTGCGGTGCGCATAGTGTTTCAGAATACTTGTCGAGTTTGCCACCTGCTAAATATTGTTAAAATGCAGCTGTACAGAGCTCCGTCAGTCTTTGTCTTTTGCAGTCTAATGCCGTCTGGTCGAAATCTCCAACTTGCAAGTACCCGGCAGTGAGGTAGTTGGAGATTTCGACGAGTTGGGGCTTTCGATAGAACACCGCAATTCATTTAAGTGGAGGGGGGCTAGTTGAAGGGAATGGCACCATATTCCATGTGTATGGGTGTAACATGGAATGAAAGGTAGAATTGGTCTTTAAACTTCAAAACACACACACTTATTTACATATAAATTGTATGCACGTCCATGTGTGATATACATATACTTTGTATGCACGTCCATGTGTGTTATATATATATACACATTGTATGCACGTCCATGTGTGTTATATATATATATGCATATATATATATATATATATATATCAATTGTATGCATACACATGTGTGCTGTACATA
>NW_017307557.1:377344-403484 GCF_000935625.1 Nanorana parkeri
CTTTTTTTTTTTTTTTTTAATGTCCATCTGTCTGTCCCTTATGTGCACATTGCCATCTATTCAAGGCAGTAGAAGCTGCCTGTGGTGTCCTATGTATAGTCCTGCTCCAAAGAAAAGGGTACAATATTTTTTTTAAAAATACATTTTTAGGTATGCTGTGTGAATGGGAGCACTTAAGAAATACATAGCGGGAGGGGGATCTCAAATTTGACTGCCAAGGTGGAAATACACCAAGTCCCGCTGCTGGTGACTTCAATCTTTGCTTTCCTCCAAGATATACACTAGCTGAAGAATTGATGTCATCTGACACGCTTCTGCTTGTGTCTGATTCCTGTGTCCAATAGAAGATCACCAACACTCGCAAAGTTCAACTGGGAATTTTTCACTCTTTATTGAACATACATCATCAAAGCCGAAAGCCAGCATTCCGGGCCACGCAGGGTCCCTTCATCAGGGCGACGTAGGGTTCATCACTGCGAGCCCTACGACTGTGGAGGGTCATAATGCTGTATGGAGTGCAGGTGATATACTACAACACTATATGATTCCTGTGTCCCTTGCAGTGTGTCCCCACTGTATCAAAACAACTCTGCAGGGACATTAAAGGAGAACTATGAGGTGAGTGAAAAAAACACTTCCTCATAGTTCGAGCCGACGTGTGACAATGAAACTGTCACACGTCAGCTCAACAGATCGGGAAGTGAGCGAACACATACCGTCGCTCGCTCACTTCTCGATCATCTCCCTGCAGAGAGCAGTGACTGTCAGTCACTGCTCCCCGCTCCAATCCTCCGGCGCCTTAGTGGAGGGGGCAGGCACAGCTGGCTGTCACTCAACAGCTGGGTGGAGCTCGACAGTAATGTCGAGATCTGTCCCGGCTGCGGCGGTCTCAGTATACCGCGAGCTATAGCTCGCGAGATACTGAGCTTTGGGTCACGGGAGGACGCTAGTTTATGTCCTCCTGTAACTCTGAGGAGAACTATGGGGAAAAACACTTACCCCCTTTAGTTCTCTTTTAATGCCATACTGTTGGGGGCGGTGGCTAAAACGATCGTGCCCAGCAGGGGACGTCAGTGTCAGACTCGCCCAGAAGTGACGCTTCAAGAAAGCGAAGATCGGAGTTGCCAGCGGCAGAACTTATTCAGTATTTTCACTCTTTACAGGCTGCCGTTAATTTTAATTTTTTTTTCTGACAGTCACTTTAACAAAACTGTGAAAAGCCATATGTGAATCTTATATTTGCTATATTTGTTTGAGCAACCATCCCTTTTAAAAGCCTGTTAACATTATTGGTTAAAAAGAGAGATTTTTGTGACTCTGTTTTAAAACAATTATATGAACAGAAGACTGTACTATGCACAAATCTCTTCTTCTTACTGGGGAGACTTTGCTAGCTAGCAGTCCATAATATTGGATAGACGAGCATTCCATCAAGCCTAGAAAATAATTTTCCTTTTTTGAAAATGTGTTAAAGGTTTATTCTCTCAATATAAAACTGTTCATCTGTTAAGTGTCATTCTTTACTTATCAGTTAATCTTCAATTAAAGCTGAACTCCTGACATATAACTGGAGTGAAGCACACCCCTGACACTGCAAGTGTTAAATGCTCATTAAGTCAAGGGGTAGAGGAATAATCTGTAATACTTGGGATGAATCCTACTGTACTGCCACCAATATGTGACAATACGCAGTTCTGAACCCACCGTGCTGCCTCCAATACTTGGAGATCTCACTCTGACTCACGGGACAACAATCTCAGGCCAGCAGACTGAGAGCAGTCGTCGTTGGGGTTGGTTATTTCTGCAGTTAACCCTTTACTCACACAGATAATAGCTGTCACCACGTGTTTTGATGGAAACTTTACCAGCAAATGCTTTGACCATTTTAAGCTTAAAGGAGAACTATGAGGTGAGTGAAAATTACTCATCCTCATAGTTCGAGCCGACGTGTGACAATCAAACTGTCACACGTCGGCTCTATAGAGCGGGAAGTGAGCGAACACATACCGTCGCTCGCTCACTTCCCGATCATCTCCCTGCAGAGAGCTGTGACTGTCAGTCACTGCTTCCCGCAGGGATTCCAGGCTCTGATCCTCCAGTGCTGACGGGAGGAACTGATGGGGCAGGCACAGCTGGCTCTGCCTCTAGATAGGCAGAGCCGGCTGTCAACAACGCAGCTGGGTGGATCTCGACAGTATTGTCAGAAACCGTCCCGGCTGCGGCGGTCTCAGTATACCGCTATATACTGAGCTTTGGGTCACGTGAGGACGCTAGTATATGTCCTCCCGTGACCCTTAAGAGAATTATGGGGACAAATACCTACCCCATAGTTCTTTTTTAACCAGTTGACATCCGCGGTGTTAAACCCCCTTCCCATCCAGGCCATTTTTCAGTATTCAGCGCTGCGGTACAGCCGTGATACCACTGTCCTTCCAGACAGGAATATAACAGGTTTTACAATACGTTAGCGCCCTTCAGAGAGATGAGGATTCTTTCCGTTCTTTTTTAGAGCTAAGCTTAATGACTTTAAAAGATTGTTTTTAATAAAGGAAAAGGAGCAGAAAATATACCAAAAAAAATGTTACATAAAAGAGACATAATATAACAGCAAAACAAAAAGGGGAGAAAGCAGCCGAAGTAATTTTTTTAAGTACGAGTACTGATACTTTTCCTTCAGCACTCGATACACACACACACAAAAAAAGGTATCGTAATTGGTATGTCATGTGACAGTGTTTCTAAAACACTACAGACTAATGATTTTAGGACAGTGATGGACCACCAGGGCCCAGTCACAGCTGCAACTAATGCAACCCTGGTAGCTCTGCCACTGATGCCAAGCTGTAGAGGGGCTACAAATCTCAGCAGTACATTACACAGCAATGCAGAATACCACCAGCTATAGAGCATTACAAATCCCAGCAATGCAGAATAATACAAAGCTACATGCCAGGGCTGAGTATGGGTCTCGCCATAGCTGCGCAGTCTCACCAGGGCTGCGTATGGGTCTCACTATGGCTGTGCAGTGTCACCAGGGCTGCGTATGGGTGTCACCAGGGCTGTTCCGGGTCTCCCCATGGCTGCTCAGGCGGGTGTGGATCTTACCAGGGCTGTTCCGGGTCTCCCCATGGCGGGAAGGAGGAGGAGATGTGGGCCCGGACTGGGGCTGTAAAAGACAGCTGCTGCGGGGTCCCCAGCAGGAGCGGGACCTCAGGCAGCAGCTTGTGTTTTAAAAAATGTAAAGCCCTGGCAAGGTGCTTAGTATCGGGGCATTTTCACAAGTACTCCTAAAAATGCCCAGTATGGGTATCGATATTGGTGCAACCTAGGGATAAGAATGAAAGTATTTAGCAAAGTCCTTAAACTAAGTATAATTGATTTTTGAAGCTAGGTTCACACTATTCTTGCGGTGGTTATGGTAATGCACACATGTAGCTGTGTATTTTATTTATTTATTACAGGTATTTATATAGCACTAGCAATTTACGCAGTGCTTTACATAGTGCACATTCATATTAATCCCTGCCGTCAGGGCCGGTTCACAAAATATCCAGTGTGTTAGGGCACGGTTCGTGTCCAGAAAGCACTGGATCGCATAAACCAAGTCCTTTGCGTGGGGGGGGCGAGAGGGGCTTGTTCATGTCAATGGCACCATAGAAACGCCTCCCGCCCTCATCCGAACACATGGTACAGCAATGCCCTGCGTTCCGGTGCGGTTTGATTGCAAGAAATAGCGCATGCAGTGCTTTCTGGGCATGAACTGGATATGGTGGGAACCAGGCCTAAAGAAGCTTACAATCTAAGGTCCCTATTGCACATGCATACAGGGCCAATTTAGACTAGCCAATTAACCTACCAGCATGTCTTTGGACTATGGGAGGAAAGCAGAGTACCTGCAGAAACCCCACACAAGCACAGGGAGAACATGCAAACTCCTTTCAGATAGTGTCCTTATAGGCCCTTACAGTTTCTCTTTCATGCTAAACTGCAGCACATGGATATGACCCAGCCTTGAAGGAGAGAATGGGATTTCTATTTTAATGCAGTGAAATGGTGCATGACGCAGTGACTTTTGGTGCATGATAATGGACAATAGTAAATAGGCCCTTACTCTGGAGAAAGAAAAATAGTTCCGTATAACACAAATCAAGGGTTTTTAAGGAAGGCTGGTTTTACACTTTTGCATTTCTTCCTGATGCTTTCCATTAAAAATCAATTGAAATGCATTCAAAATACAGGTCAATTTTTTTTTTTATATATCAAAATGTATTAATATAATTGTAAATATACAAAAGGGTTTACACACAGATAAAATAAGGCCAAAACAATATGCAATTGTTGGCCATACAGAATGCATGAGAGATTTCTTCATACATTTCAATATAGAGTATTGGGAGTGACATGACCAGTTAAAAACAAAGCGTATCCACAACCAAAACTTTTTTTTTAAAGGGTTAGTTCACCGCCTCATATCCGCTGCAAGGATGACCATCACCTGCAGCCCACGCCAGCTGCTATAACGGTCTCGACACTTGAAAACTACAGTCCGAGCGCTTATTGGTCATCGCAGCCACAATGACCAATGAGAACCATCTCTGCTTTCTTCTGGGTTGCCATCCTGAAAGAAATATTGCTGAGAAGAGATGCTCATTAGTTAGTGTGATCACTGTGGGGAAGGTAAGGAGAGGGTATTTTTCTTTTACATGAAAGGGGAACTTACTACCCTTTTTTAATCATTTTGGATAGAGTAAGAACCCCTTCCACTTTTTTGTTTTTTGTCCTGTTAAAGGTTTGCCTTCACTCAGTCAGTGGAACTCTCTCCATATTTAGAGGAAATCCCTCTAAAGGTGCCCATACACTATACAACCCTCGCAAGACTTTTGTCTTGCGAGGGTTGTAAAGTAATTAAAAAAACGTACGATCTGCCCATCTTGGACAGGCAGATCGTACTTGCGATCATCGCAAGCCCCTCCCCGAGGCGACTCCACATCTATATTTTAGGTGTGATTATGGATTTCTTTGTTCAGAACTTGCAATTTTGTACAGGAATCCCTAATCTGTCCTTTACAAGCTGCAGCTGTCACCCATTCAGGTTAATGATCGGGTAACAGCGGCCACATTGAAACTCTGGCATACTGCAAGTAATCATGTTATGCGATTACATGCGGTTAAGAATCAATCACTATCCCTAGATGCGTTGATAGTGATTGATTCCTAACCGTATGTAATCATATCACATACAATTACATGCAGTGTGCTGACATTCAACTGCAGCTGTTGTCACCTGATTATTAGCTTTAGCTCTGGTTTACACCTAGGTGGCACCATCTTTGCACGTTTGCACGCGTGTTAGCAGCATGCGGTTATCTGCGTGTTTATGCACGTTGTGCACATTTGTATGCACATTTTAACGCACGTACATGAAGACGCGCGTTTTGATTGGCAGCTCATAAACCATTGTGGGCAATGGAAGAACGCCCGTGCTTCTGTTGCGCGTTTTTGGGCATTTCCAATGAAGTCTATGGCGAAGAAAAGCGATTTTAACTGCCCAAAGAAGCCCCTGTATCTTTTCAGGCATCTGGCGTTTTCCTGCTCAGGTGTGAACCAGGGCCATTGAAAATCATGGGATTTCTTGTGTTAGGCAGTTAAAAGCGCTTTTTGAACTGCCCAAAAACGCCTAGGTGTGAACAAGGGCTGAATGGGTGACAGTGGCTGCTTTTAAATGGATAATTAGGGATTCCTGCAGGAAATCGCAAGTTCCTGAAGTAGGAATCGCTGATCGCACCTAAAATATAAGTATAACTGGGGCCTTAGGCAGCCATCAGTGGAAATCTTCATTGGAAGATTTCCCCTCATCTTCTGTTCTCTGACAATGATAACATTTTGGATTTTCCGTCTTGCTGTCAATGTTCACTAGTACAAAGTGACTGGGTGAATATCGCCAGTGGTGACGCGAAGCACATTTAAACTCTAACAAGGGGTCTAACTGTTCCCTACTACCATTTATAATGAATAAAACAAAGATTTGGCTGCCAAAAATCTTGTCATGCATTTTTCATGTGTTTTGAGAATGCAGCAAAAAATTGTAAAATGCTGCTGGTGTAAAGAATCGGCAAGAGTAAGGGGGTTAGGTCAGGAGTGAACGAAGGTCATAGTGAGCCGGAAATGGGGCTAAGTGAGCAGAAATGCTGGGGATGCATTTAATCATTCCCAAACTCCAGGTGGTTCAGCACAAATTCTTCACACTGTTTCTGTGAAATGCTGCTTCTACACCTTGACTGTGTTATCAAATCTGAAATTTGTATGTTCATATTTTTTTAATAAAGGAACCCTGGAAAGTTTTAGTTGTAAACCTTCAACCTGAAGTGTCCATGGAAGTAACAAAAATGCAACACAGAAGATGATCAAATTAAAAAGGCATAAACGCCACGGTGAGAATTGCAGATGTGAATGGTTGGTATGGGTTGGTTCACACTAGCATTGTGCTAAAGGCACAGGAATGGTGCAACCGCAGTGTACTGCACAGCATGCTAGGTGTGCTAATGCATTGCCATTTATTCTGAATGAAACCTCCCGACAGGCTGGCATTATGCTACAACACAGGATACCGCTATAGTGTGTGTTGTATTGCTGTGCCGAGAAAAAAAAAAAGTGAACACATTACTTTGTTTCGTGGCACACATGGAGGAATCTGTATTTCTATAGTTCGGCCTGCAGGCTGAATGAAAGAAACACATTAGTGTATGGCCAGTTTAAGACTTAGGAGTCTTATCGGTTATTAACTTTCCAAGAATATTAGGTATAATTAAGGAGATAATCAAAAGACGGAAACGTTTCAAAATCCCTAACTCCTACTCAGCCACTCCTCCATAGTGGGCCCTGTTTGCTCAATGATGTCAGCCAGCATCTCCACCCCCTTGTTTACAATCAGCTATCGGCCAATGATCTTTTAGTCTTTTGAAGTCCCCTATCAGGTCTACCTTACCTGTGATTGACAGCAAGAGACAGTGTGCAGATTTCATAGCCACTGGCACGCTGTCAAGCAGCTATGAAAGCCACCCATTGCTGTCTGCTGATGGGGAACAAGTCTCTCAGCTTCCCCATAAGGCTCTGCCCATCCAACAGCAAAACTCCTTGGCCGCCATGCCTGTCTATAACACTTTTTATTAGAGATGCACTGATCGGTATTGGTGCCGATACCAAGTACAGTTGGGCAAAAAAGTATTTAGTCAGCCACCAATTGTGCAAGTTCTCCCACTTAAAAAGATGAGAGAGGCCTGTAATTGGCATCATAGGTAGACCATGACTATGAGAGACAAAATGAGAAAACAAATCCAGACAAATCACATTGGCTGATTTGCAACAAATTTATTTGCAAATTATGGTGGAAAATAAGTATTTATGAGTTCTCATGCTTCCACCAATGCTCCGATGCTGAGGGAGCATGGAGCCAGCCTCCTTTCCAACCAGGAAGCTGGGCGGTGGGTTATGATCCGCCTCCCAGCTTCCTGATTGGCTAGGAAGCCGGCTTCACTTGTTGCTAGGCATCCTGGATTACTAACCAATTAGGAAGCTGGCCGGCACATCATGACCTGCCTCCTGACTTCCTGATTGTTTAGGAAGTCAGGGTGCCTAGCAACAAGTGAAGTCGACTTCGTAGCCAATCGGAAAGCCGGGAGGCGGGTCATGACGTGCCGTCTGGCTTCCTGATTGGCTAGGAAGCCGGCTTCATTTGTTGCTAGGCAGCCTGGTTTCCTGACCAATCAGGAAGCTGGATGACACTGTATGATCCGCAGCTCGGCTTCCTAATTGGTCAGGAAGCCAGGCAGCCTCGGCCCAGTGGTCTTTTGATAGAACACCAGCTTCCCAGGCAAACAGGAAGCCTGGCAGCGGGTCACGACCTGCCGACCAGCTTCCTGATAATCAGGGCACATAGGACCAGTGTCGGTATTCAGTTTAGTCGAGTATTCGTACAAAAAAACGGTATCGGTACATCCCTAGCAAAGAGAGAACAATAGAATATTCATTGATAGTTCTGGAATATTCAAAGAGGAGCAATTATGAAGAATGTCTTGGTTGAGCTCCATTCTGATTCCAAAGCCCAACTCCAGGCCCCGATTTTCCTTCTCAAATTGCCCCCACTTGCAATATTTTAATATTTTTGCGTTTGAACACCAGGTTAATCACTTCACTCTGCAGGGTCCTCTTTCTCTCCGCTCTGTTCTCCAGACAGGGCAATCCTCACTGATGAGAGAGTGTTGCTGATGTTACAACGTCAGTGCTTCTCTCTGCACCAGTACACTGTAAATGAAAAGCACCCTGATCATGCCCCCTCAGGGGTTGGAGCCATGGGGCCCTCACTCACAGGATCTGGTTAGTCTTCCACTTTGATTCTGGGCCTCATTTATCCTGGCACACTAAAAACATCTTGTGTGGATGGAGAGGTACTGCAGGGGACAGCTCTATACTGAAGCCTAAGCTGCTTTTTTTTTTAAACTACCTGGTGGGCCTACAGTATGTAAGACATAAAAATGTCTTGATTTTGTTTAAGGAACCTAAAGTCAATTTTAGAAATTCGTTTTGGTGAATCGCTGCGATAAAACTAAACTTCCCTACTTCTGAAATATTCTTAATCTCAGAAGATAGAATGGACACAAAAACATCTCTGTATGAGTCTGTCAACAAAAATCCAATGAGACATTTTATTGAAGACCACAAATGATTAGAAAACCTTTCCCAAATCACAAAAGCAAGATTGATAATACAAACAATCCCTCATATTATGGAAATGTGCCCCAAAACATGTGAATGTGAGATAAAGATCCAATTTGTCCATAGCTAGAACGCCATAAATCCAAAATTAGGTTTGATAATAAATACCTATAAAATTGTAAGTATATCAACTCATATTAAACATATTTCATTCAATATGTTAAAACCAATAGTCATTTATACTCTGTACCTATACATAAAATGTCAGAAAGACATTATGATTAAAATAGTAAATACTAGGGATGCACCGATACCGTTTTTTCGGTATCGAGTACGAGTACCGATATTTTGCTTTCTGTACTCACCGATACTGAGTACCGATACCAGTGCTTCCGTTGGCATGGAGCCGGCTTCCCGGACAATCAGGAAGCCAGGCGGCGGGTAATGACATGCCACCTGCCACCTGACTTCCTGATTGCAAGGGAAGCTGGCTCCCTGTTGTTTGGCCATCCTTGATTGTGATTGGCTGGGAAAGCCGGCTTCCCAGTCAAGCAGCATGGAGCCAGCTTTCCGGCAAATCAGGAAGCCGGGAGGTGGGTCATTACTCGCCACCCGGCTTCCTGATTGCCCGGGAAGCCAGCTACATGTTCCTCTACGGCACTGCCAGTCAGAGGAAATCTTCCTCTGACCAAAAGTTACGGTATCGGAGCATTTGGGTGAGTACGAGTACTCGCCCAAATACTTGGTATCGGCACCGATACCAATACTAGTATTGGTATTGGTGCATCCCTAGTAAATACATTTCCAAAATCTTCTTAATGGTAAGATTAGAAAGAAAAAGCTGATGGCCACAGTAACAGGAAATCTGCACTTAGAGAACCAGAAGTCTGCCGTTGCTAACCACCTCTTAAAGAAGAACTTAGAGGAGAACTATGGGGTTAAGGCTTTACCCCATAGTTCTCCTTAGGGTAACGGGAGGACACAAACTAGCGTCCTCCCGTCACCCTAAGCTCAGTATACCGCACGCTACAGCTCGCGGTATGCAGAGACGCCGCAGCTGAAGCGGATCCCCACAATTATGTCTGGATCCGCCCAGCTGTGTGAGTGACAGTTGGCTCTGCCTATCTAGAAGCAGAGCCATCTGTACCCGCCCCCTCCCCCGTCCAGCTGGCGGATCGGAGCGGGGAGGGGGGAATCCAGCCCCTCCCCTGTCACGGCAGGGAAAGCACTCACCTCATAGTTCTCCTTTAAGGCAATGAAAACAACTCTTGCAGTGGGGCTACCCCAGTGCTGCAAGGGTTAAGTGCTTATTTTGGTCTAGGGCCTAAAATAAAAAAGGTATACTCACTTGAACCTCATCCTAATACGCTGTGTAGACATGATGACGTCACAGGTCCTTAGACCGCCAGAGCCCAGGAGAGAAGAGGTTGAAAGGACCAGTCCAGCAGCCAGATGGGACCAGGGATCAGATGAGTATATATTTCTTATTTTAAACCCTTGACCGAAAAGAGTACTTCATTTTTCATTGAGGGGGGGGCGCGGACAATCAAAATTGTGCTGTAGGTCCCCATGATCTGTACATACATCTTTGGTAACAAAGAATGGTTAATACATCAGATAGCTGGTAAACCTAGATACAGGAGTTTTGTAAATAAGTAACTCTGTGGTGTGGAATCTTCTGATCCTACAATAACACTTAGCAAACAAGAGACTGTACAGCAGATTTCACAGGACTCCCAGAAGAATAAGCTACATCTTTAACCACCTGCTGACCAGCCAATATACATATACGGCCGGTACACTGCCCCATTGTTCTGGGAGGATGTACCTGAATGTCCTCCTGTTCCCATATGGGTGCGCATCCGGTGTACACAGAAACAGCTGCCAAAAGCATCGGCTTCCGGCTCAGAGCCGCTTGGACAGCCCCTGTGCCTTGTGATCACTGTGATTGGTTATAACAGCAATCATATGGCAATGTTTACATTGGCAAGCCCTCCACTTCCTCTTACAATAGTGGCAGGGGAGAATAAAGAAACTAATGAATGGATGTCATTCATTTATTAGTTCCTAGTGAAAACAAGCTGCAGCAGCAAAGAATAATAAAGTTAGTGATTACTCCATCTCCTCTCCTGTATATGTCAGCTCCATTCTATATTTGCTCTGAGCTGTATATTAACCCCTTCACCCCGCTTATCCTGCAATTTTTTTCGCACTCAAGACACAAACGAGCAGGTTACCCTGGCAGTGCGAGGTTAGCCCCACTGCTAAGGTTAAGAAAACTTTCCTATGAATTCCTCCTCAGTTTAGTTACAGTGCTGTGTGGCAGAGTTAGGCCCCTTTAACACAGCTGATCAGGAGGGGATCTGTGCACTGCTGGAGCCCATGTTGGTATATGGGGAGTCGGATGTAAACAGACATGTGTTAGTTTACATCAGATTACCTGACGATCGAGTCCGGTGAAACGGTTCGGTTTGTTCTTCTGGACCTGGCCAGAGTCAGGGGTGACCTGGTGTAAACGGACACCTGTCTGTTTAGGCCGGCTGCCCACAGACTAGCATTGGCATGTTGTGCAGGCAGGCAGACCCGTTTGGGCCACCCATGTGAAAGGAGCCTAATACGTTTACAGCACTGAAAACTGAAAAATGGCCTAGTAAGTAAGGGGGTTCAACATTCCAGTACTGATGTGGTTAACAAATGTTTGTTTTGGAGTAAGTGGATGAGACACTCTTCTGTAAGATGTTATCATTTAAGGGGCACACAATCTTTCAGCCTTGAGGGCAAAACTGGAAGTCAGTACTTGTTTACTGTAAATGAGTTATGGTTTGAAGACTTGTTTTATTGAACCCTCTGGCCCTTAGCCAGCAGCAGGAAGTGTCACAATTCAAGTCATTTTAGTAAGATTTCCTACCATTGTCTGCAGTAACATTTGACCTCTTGATTCTTTGAATGGTGCGCAAAGATTTGCAGTTCAGGAATCTTTGCTTCAAAGACCTGGAAATGGCTAATGAAGCATGTATGCGCAGATCTCTTGTCTGAAGAGTTGATGTTCAGTGCATTGTGCCTCATTTGCTTCCTGTTCATCAATTGTAGTGACAATGTGATTAGTAAATTAATAGTACAGTAACAAAAAATCTATCATTATTATTTTAAAGCCCAAATGAATTTCCAGTTTAAATCAGCTAAATACATTCTAGATATCTCAAAACAAAAGGTGTTCAAAGTCTTACAGCTTGTTTTATTTAGAAAGCAGCCACAGCTTCAGTAGAAAACTCTGTCTCTTGCCAGCATGGTGCTGAGAAGGACCCCTGCTCTGTGTGGAAGCAGTGGCTTCTCTTCAGAGGTCCAACACTTCCCATGCTAGAACTCTCTAATCAGCAGGGAGCATGAACTTTGCTGATTACAGATCTATAGGTCTAACTCAGCTGGGGTCTTGTCAGATTTTGGAAGAATAACCACTGTACCACCCAGAAAATGTGTAAATGTACTCACTATGGTTTGAAGACCCTGTTAGTAGGAATGCTGTGAGGTTATAGATCCCTTTACGACATATTTAGGAAAACCTTGATCCCATCTAGATGTTGTCTGGCATGCTTTTAAATCATTCTTTGCTGTCTGCGCTGGGAAATCATGATTGTAATTTGCACTTTAGCTAATGCTGAAATAGGAATAAAGGGGGCAGAAGTAGAATATAATGCCCATCCTACTGAGGACTCATATCAATCCTTGATGGATAAAAAAAGATTTTACTTAATAATCATCTTGCGGAAAACCCAACAGAGAATGTTGTATCAGCAGCAGTCCATATTTGCATATGTGTGTCACTGGAGAATGAAATGCTCGTGGCTAGACATGTGCAGCGGCTAAAAATTAGTTTCGTTTAGTTTCGGATTTCGTTTATTTCATTTTTGGAATTCGGATCCAATATGTGTTTAGTTTTGGGAATCGTATTCGTATTCGGATCTGATTCGGAATTCATGTCGGATTCAAATTCGGATTCGGAATTCGGATGAATTCCCGAAAATTCAACTTGAGGTGGGGTAGCAGAATTGGCACATTTGTCATTTCTGGTTGCTGTGCTCTAGTCTTTACTATTAAAGGGACGTTAAAATCCTTTTCCTAATTTGTTTTTATCCGTTTAAATGTTAACAGTGCACGCACGGGATTTGGACGAAATTCGTTCCAAATCCGAAATTTTGGATTTGAAATTTTGGATTCAAAATTTCGGATTTGGATGCTTTCGGATGATTTCGGATATGTTATATTTCGGAAATTTGGATGCTCCGAATCTAAGAATTTCTGAAATTTCGTCCGAATTTCGATTCGGAACGAAACGAATCGCACATGTCTACTCTTGGCCATATTCAAATATTGGAATATTTAGCTAACAATGACCACATACTATACCTACCTCTATGCCCAGAATTTCCAAGCAGATAGAACATGTGTTACCTTCCCAAGGAAGATCAGAGATATCTTTATCTTCTTTTATAGTGATCTATATCAATATTCCATTAAGGGGTCTATAACCTCACAGCAGTGGCGGAACTACCAGGGTCACAGAGGTCGCAGCCGCGACCGGGCCTTGGAGTTCCGCCACTTAGAGGGGGCCCAGGACAGGAGGAAGGGGCCCGTAGTAACCGCTGATTACCAGGATATTTAATATCCCGGTAACCGCTAATATCAGTATCGGGACCTCTTCCTCCTATCCTGGGCCCTGCATGCTTCACGCTGCTCCCCTCACCTTGTTCTGGGCGCAGGGTGAAGAACGATCGAGCCAATGAGTGGGAACCGGGTTATCCCCGCCTCCTCATCACACAGAACGGCTGCCGACCGTAGAACTACCTGTGTTCTTTGAAAAGCTCCAACTCCCTGGGTGTCAGAGGCGTGCTGCTGACACGAAGAGGGAGTTATAGGGAGCTGAGATTATGAAGGGGTTTGGTTTGAATATTTTTTTTTGTCTAAATTTCTTTTTCTTGGGGAGGGGGGGGGGGGGGGGCCTTCATGGATTCTTGCATCGGGACCCTGAGGTCACTGGTTACGCCTCTGCCTCACAGCATTCCTTCTAACAGGGTTTTCAAACTATTGTTTGTACATTTACACATTCTGTTGGTGGAAACAGTGGTCTCTCTTCAGAAATCTGACAAGCCCAATATAAGGCGTTTTAATCCTCTTCTTTTTTAATTAAGAACAGTGGAACACTTACCTTAATTCTACTACTTTCAATAAACTGGCTGTAGATTTATTATCCTTCCTAAACAAACCTATCATACAACTTGATATTGTAATTGGGGAGTTGATATTGTAATTGGGGAGTCATTGGGTAATAGTGATCACAATGTGATTACTTTTAATATTGAACACAGAAAAGGGAAGTGTACTGGAAGGACTAGAACCCTAAACTTCAGAAGGGCCAACTTTGATAAGCTGCGCAACCTAGTGGGGGAAATAACACTTGCCCAGGTCTAAGGGCTTGTTCACACCAAGCGCGGAGCAGATCCGGACCAGAGCAGGTGCAGACCGGATCAAAACTGCGTCCAATGTATTCCTATGGTATTTTGACCTCCAGTTCACATCGCAGCGTGCGGATCCAGACCAGATCCAGACCGGATGAAAAAAATGCGGCAAGCCCTATTTTACCTGCTCTGGATCTGGTCTGGAACGCATCAAAAACTCATCTAAAACGCAAAAACGCATGCAAGTGCCTGAAAGTCCATGTGAAACGTAAAATTTTTTAATTTTTTTTTACCAAAACCGGCCCTAAACGCATCAAAAACGCATCCAAAACGCGTCTAAAACGCGGCACAACCCACTACACTGCGTGAACAAGGCCTAAAGGCAGGAAAAGCCACTGCACACAAAACATTGACAAATGTTATTCTGGCAAATGTATACCTAACAGAGTAATTCTTCGAATTTGATCTGCCCTAACAATCTAATGCACCTTTCCAAAGCCCTGAATAGTGCTGTATGCTACAACCAATCACTGAAGAAGTTATAAGAACCCTTTCCCCCATAAAAATTTATGGGAAAAATATGAATACCTTATCCTTGTTAAAAGATGACTAAGAGAATATCTGGATATTGGAAATTGGAATATCCTCTAGAGACAAAGTTGTTATTTTATAGTACCTATTATACTATTCTTCCATCAGACTATATGTCTATAACAGTCTCTTAGTTTAAAGAGGAAAAAAATACAGTGTACAATTACCGGAAATCTATATCTCGGCATGTGACAGTGAAATGTAACGAAAATAAATGGTGAAAGTATCAATCACAGACCAGTGTGTCATTGAGCGTTCATTTATGTTTAAACGCACCCAAAGTAGCCAAACAAGCACTATAGTGTTATAACCATAAATCTGGAAACTTTTTTGTAATATGTGTATGGGTGACCAATATCATAAAATCGCCATAAGTGACATCAATACGGTGAGCAGAAAACAGTTGAAGTATCCTAATCACACACAAAAAAAAACAACGTGGTGAAAATCTAAATATTATACACACACACCTATATAGTGTCATATTACACATATAATAAATATACCGTGCAACTCAGTGCGCTCTGATTATTTTCTGAATATATAGGGTTAAATATCCAGAATGATAGTAACAGTATAGCAAGCAGTCCTTTCAAAGATTAGGTAGTATGCATGAGATGAGGTTAAAGCGGTTACTTTCCTTTTTTCAATGCTGCCTGGGTGGGTAATCCATTCACTCACTAGACAAGTGTCCAAGAAAAACGTATCCAACCAATCGCTGGCCCAGAGAGTCTGGGGAGTCCTGAGAATTCAGTGATCCGTCGATCTCTTAACTCTCCAAATCCAACGATCAGACGTAATTTTCTCCTCTCATACCGATTTTTCTTAACGAAACTAGGGTCCCGCCTCCTTTCTCCATTCTCCATATCTTCCTTTGACTAGTTTCGTTCATTAACTTTTTCAAAAAGGAGTCCTTTTTGAAAAAGTTAATGAACGAAACTAGTCAAAGGAAGATCTGTCCTCGCCGCTCACAGCTGAGATTCTGCTAACGCTTTTAAAGCTCTAACCGTTCGTGAATTTTGTAACCGCTTTAACCTCATCTCATGCATACTACCGTGTTTCCCCGAAAGTAAGACCTACCCCGAAAATAAGACCTAGCACTATCTTCAGGGATTTCTGTAATATAAGACCTACCCCGAAAATAAGACCTAGTTCGGTGGTAGGTATTATATTACAGAGATCCGCTAGGTCTTACTTTCGGGGTAGCTGCACATAAACTGTGTAAAGACCGGCCGCAGCTCCCGCCCCGCCCACACGCCCGCCCACACGCCAGCCGGCCGCAGCTCCTGCCCCGCCCACACACCACTGGGCCATCGATTGGTTGGATACGTTTTTCTTGGACACTTGTCTAGTGAGTGAATGGATTACCCACCCAGGCAGCATTGAAAAAAGGAAAGTAACCGCTTTAACCTCATCTCATGCATACTACCTAATCTTTGAAAGGACTGCTTGCTATACTGTTACTATCATTCTGGATATTTAACCCTCTATATTCAGAAAATAATCAGAGCGCACTGAGTTGCACGGTATATTTATTATATGTGTAATATGACACTATATAGGTGTGTGTGTATAATATTTAGATTTTCACCACGTTGTTTTGTTTTTTTTTGTGTGATTAGGATACTTCAACTGTTTTCTGCTCACCGTATTGATGTCACTTATGGCGATTTTATGATATTGGTCACCCATACACGTATTACAAAAAAGTTTCCAGATTTATGGTTATAACACTAGAGTGCTTGTTTGGCTACTTTGGGTGCGTTTAAACATAAATGAACGCTCAATGACACACTGGGCTGTGATTGATACTTTCACCATTTATTTTCGTTACATTTCACTGTCACATGCCGAGATATAGATTTCCGGTTATTGTACACTGTATTTTTTTCCTCTTTAAACTAAGAGATTGTTCATCACAAATATTGAATTAACATCCACTCAGACCGAGCGCAACTTATTTGCTACACAATTATATTCACTTTTACACATTGTTGCGGCTGGTCTAATTAGCTATTTAGATACTCACTCCTAGCGCAGTGATTTTTGTATTACTATATGTCTATAACAGATTAACTCTAGGTACTTTAAATGTCAGAGATTTAAAGGGCACACTTTACCATATGAAGGTGTGCTCTGCTGGACCAAAGTCATACAAACTATTTAACTATTTTGCTGAATCCAAAAGTTTGCACTCTGGGGGTGATCATTGATCTTCTTCAGACTAGCAATGCTTGGATTTTTCTTTTTCTGATCTTTTTTCATACTTCTCAACTGATCCTTACATAGAAATCTGTCCACCCAAAATTATCCTAGTGGTAGGCTTTGTTTATTGCTTTCCTACCCTTGTTAAAAGCTCACAAGTGAGAGTAGAGGATGCTCTTTCAAGTTTAAAACTAAATCTGAGTTGCTGGGTTCTCCCTTGATGAAAATGTAGATATCTGATGTGCATTCTGAATGTTACTATCCTCTTTGTTTGAGATGAAATTTAAGCTCACTGTTATTTAACACACAAGCCACAACGTGAGGCAGATAAGTGCAGGAACACAATGGCAATTGTTAGCAATTTATTAATGGTACTAAAATCGCTCTCTATGTTTTGGAAAATAGCACAAAGATTTGTAGAAATCTAAACACCCCAAAAGAGAATCAATGCTTATTCCAAAAAGAGCCAGCTGGGATTATACTATAAGACATAGTGAAAACATATCCCAAGCTACTCATAAATGGTCCCACCTGAGAAAAAAAGAAGACTTCAGGCTGATAAACATTATGCATTTTATTTTATTTCACATTTTACATGTATGGTCACTCTAAACTCAGTCGGTATACTAGAGTTTATCAAGGAATG
The DNA here is from genome assembly GCF_000935625.1 of Nanorana parkeri. Taxonomy (NCBI): domain Eukaryota; kingdom Metazoa; phylum Chordata; class Amphibia; order Anura; family Dicroglossidae; genus Nanorana; species Nanorana parkeri. The sequence continues at coordinate 394,952 of NW_017307557.1, forward strand.
ACACAGTCTGGTTGCTGGCTACGTGGTGGTAGATGGTCACACTTGAACGGCCAAGAGAAGCCAAGCTGCTCAATTTGAGTCGAGCATAAGTGCATTGCATTCAAACACACTGAACGACAGGGCTGTAAAGCTCCACCATCAGATGAACAGCTGGGAACCAACAGGGCACAGAGTAATGGGCGCATAGCAGGAAAACATGGCAGATCCTGGAGGATCTGTTGGAGAAAATAAGAATAGTGATACTTAATGAAAATGTAAAGGGAATTTTTTTTAAAAATAGCTAAGATCAACAGGCTGCATAACATATAAGCATATATCTGTGCAGTCCAGTGCTTCCTGACTTAAAGTACAGGGGTAGCTGTCTACAAAAAAAATTTGTATGGATCTCCCCCGCCCTTAGCTAAAACAAAATCAGACTTCAGATGCAGTGCAGTCTCCCTTTACACTGCTCATCTCTCCACTGACAGAGTTAACGTTCAATTTTTCTCATGGCACCTTTGCTGTTGTGCATACTGCGTGGTTTATCTAACTCAGCTTGGGCACCAAACCAATGCTTTAGTGGTTACTTTAATTATTTCTATATAGTCATCAATGAGGTTAGAACATCAACAAATTCATCTTGCATTATATGCCTACACATGTCTACCTGTGTGTATCTGTAAGGAAGTGTAACTTCTGATCCATAAATTTAACCTTGGCTTCAAATGTGCTTTCCACATGCATCCTCTTTGTGCAGCACTGGCTCTACCACAAAATGTTAGCAGATTCAAGTGGGAAGAAGCCCTTCTTCTGTATAACTTTTTTCTTTCTGATAAGATATTGTAACAGTTAATCCTTCTGAAATGCCATTAAAGCTGACCATTACACTCAAAAATCAAATTCAACCAATGATTTCCTCTATGTATGATAATTAATAATAACACAGACATGTCAAGTGTAAAATGCTGTGATTGTGAAATACTTACACTTGCAGAGCATTCACGTCCTGCTTTGAAAGGGGAAAATTACTTCAGTTTGGCAAAGCAATGCACACTGGGCAGAGCATTGCTGGGAAATCTCATCTGTAACCTCACAAGATCTCAGGGAAAGGCATTTTCCTCCCCTGAGATTATGTGTATGGTTACATGTCCTAGTCACATGTCTAGTCATATGTGCCAGAAATCCAGGAAGTAAAAGGAGAGCTAGTAATCTGCCCTTAGTAAACATGGCCACTGTCAGAAGACTGGGGAAGAAAAGAGATATAAGGGATGCAAATAATACAAAGCCAACTGCAGTTATCTAGAAGTATGTGTTTGGAGATTGTCATTACTAAACATTTCTAAAGGCGTGTTTGTTGTTATTTTAAAGATATGGCTAAAGGTCCGCTTTAAAGCATTTTTAGCAAAATAAGATCCTTACCCCCATCTTAACACTCTCCCCAACCAGTTTATCTCGGAATCACTTTTAGATTTAGCATTTCTCCCTAAAAAAAACATGCCACAAGACAGACATTTTTTCTACCTGATTTTCTCATTCCAGGGTTATGCATTTGATCAAGCTAAACCAACAATGTTCAGACCGTATCATTCTAGATCTTCCATACATATCTTTTTAATACTTGAGAGCAAAAAAGACATACAACAAATCTTCTGTCCAGCTCTTACTAAGGATGTCAACTGATTAAGGAGTCTAGAAATAATACAAGCCTATCTGCATGCTATTTGATTTCCCAGAAAAAAATATGGCAATTACACAAAGTTTAAATACACCTTTTGGGCAAAGCCTAACTTGGTTCCTTAAGGTGCAAGCTGTTCATGTATATACAAGAGTGCATTTCAATTTGCTGTACTACTTTTTTGTCTCTTGTCAGCTGTGTAAAATGTACTACTGAAAGTGTTAGCAAAGTGTTAACAAAAGCAATGTAATAATCTGAGAAAACATAACAAGGGCATACACACTCACAAAGACAGACCTATGACCAGAACACACCCAGCTTATCTCTACTAAAATGCTGCAACTCCATCTTCTGATGTGCTTCTGCAGAAGTCACTTTCTATGTTGCATTGTGAATTGCTATGTTATTATGTACAGCTCTATATTTTGTTATAGTTTAGTTTAATCTGAGTGCCTGCCACTCTCCAGCTCTGTTACTCTAATCAGTTTAGATTAGGGGTCCCCATTCTCAGGGGCGTATCTGCCGCGAGGCAAACAAGGCGTTTGCCTCGGGTGGCAGATTCCGTCAGGGTGGCAAATGTACCGGCCCGCGAGCCGGTACTTTGTGGCCATCAGCCAGCTCACAAGTCAGGTACGCGGGACGGACGTGCCGCCTCACAGCCTCCTCCCTGCAACAAGGTAAGCAGGAGAGGGGGCTCTGAATAGGTGCCGGGGGGGTGGGGCTAGCGGTACACGGACTGGGGTTGTTTTCATATATATATATAAACAACCCCAGTCCATGTGTGTCCCTCACACACACAAACTTATTTTTATATATATATATATACAGGGGGGCTCTGCAGGATCTGTGGTGGGCTTTGCAGGATCTGGGGTGAGCTCTGCAAGGTCTATGGTGGACTGCAGGGTTTCAGGGGGGCTGTGCAGGATCTGTGAAGGGCTCAGCCGGGTCTCAGGGGGGCTCTGTGGGGTCTATGGTGGGCTTAGCAGCCTGAGACCCCGCAGAGCCCACCTGAGACCCCGCAGAGCCCACCACAGATCCTGTAGCGACCACCACAGATCCTGCAGAGCCCTCCTGAGACCACAGCCAGGTGGGGTAAATTTTGTGTATGGGGGGGGGGGCGCCCGAGTTTTGTCTTGCCTAGGGCAGCCCCAAACCTAAATACACCACTGCCCATTCTCTATAGCTCATGAGCACCTTTATGAATTTCAGATTGTTCATTGACCTCAAAGCATTTATTATGTAAAAAAGCAAAGGTTTTATCAAACGTTTCACAGCAGTATTACTGTAAGTCTTTACACTTCATACCCACATGGGCATTGTTTCATTGGTAAATTAAGCTATCAATCAGAGTTTTAAATACTCTTGTGACTCACTGTCAACCCTTTTCTTTGTATCATCAGCTGCCATTATGGTTGTTACAATGCTGAATTTTTAGTAAGTGCATAGCAATCAGTTCTTTGGCACTAATCCTATCGCTATAGGTGTACTCATTGGCTCTCCAGAGTTTGAGGCGAATGTACTCAGTGACTCTCCAACAAAGTTCTATGTGGGGGCTATGCTCAGTATGGGAAGTGAGTCCATGCATATACCCTTCCTGGAGGTAGGAGGTTGGAAGGTCACAGACACACAATTAGTAAAACCTGGTAAACAAGGCCATTAACAACACACAACTGATACAACTCTAGGCCGCTCTAGCTGGTGGCGGACAATCCAACCCTTGGTAACACTGTCTTGCTTCTAGCCCCCTGAATTTCAAGACTAGAGACTGGTGCAGAGTTTTACAGAAAACAAAAATAATTAAAGTAGAATTAAAGTTTTTAGTTTTTTTTGTCATATGTCTACTGCTAGCAAGCAGAAGATATATGCCCCATGTTTTTAAAAAAATTAGGCAAATACCTAATTACTTACCTGTTCCAGCGCCGCTCACTTCCGGCTAAAGAACTGGCTCCCGTACGGCTGTGAAGGAGAAAGTGTGCGGGCACATGCACAGTAGATTGGAGGGGGAGAAAACACAATGACAGTGAATGGACGCAGCCGGGAGCACGCACACCTGACAGACATCGTGGGGTATGAGGAGTCTGCGGTGGATCAGAGACCGGCACCAGCGCTGGATGGAGTGTCGGAAATGAGTGGAAGGAAGAAGATGATCGTAGCATGTAGCATCAAATAAGGTAATTACCCACAGGAGCATTGGGGGGAGAGAGTTTAACCCCTTCGTGACTGACGACGTACAGTGTAGGTCGCCAGCATCGGGGCTGTTTAAACAGACTCCCGGTGACTTTTGCCGCCGGGACTCTATTTAAACTTGTAGAGCCGACTGTCGGCTTTACAACAGAAGCGATCCTGGCGACTTACTTGTCGCCAGATCGCTTCTGCGTCCCGAAGAAGGGGCCGCCCCCCCACCATTTTATTCTATAGGGTCTTGGCATTCAGAAAAGATATAATGTTGGGGGGTTTTAAGTAATTTTCCGGCCTAAAATGTGGAATATAACATGGGTACAAAAAATGGAAAAAAGGCCTCAGTCATGAAGGGGTTAATGTCACTTTAATTGACCTTCCATCATCGAATGATCACCTACTGAACCCTAGACATTTACTGACCATATTTTACCCCCAGCCATTTTATCAATCCCTTTGTTAGTCCAATCAATCCCAGGGTATCAATAGTGTCCACTTTTGGGAAACCTGGTTTAGATTCTGTCACAAGGAATTATGCAAGCAAAATAATACCTTCGGGCCTGCCAGAAATCAGAAAAACAAATCCTCTGTAAACCTACACCTTGGTTTAAACTTCTGTGGTTTTTTTGATGAGTTCAGCTATCTTGTGATCTTGTCAAGTCAGTAAAACAACATATTTTCTGTATAGACAGGGCTCTGTTGGGGTGTAGGGTGGTGCCGTTCACTCCAGAGCCTGTAGCAAGCTGGTACGAGGGTCTCTTTTTACCAGATCACTAATAGGAAAAATTATGGGGTCTCTTCAGCTAAATAACTAGTGGAGTGGAGAGTTTTCATTTTTTCACTAATCTGCATACAAAGTCAGCACTCTTTATTACATAGCTGATATTTTTCAGATACATATGCTTTCACCCTTCGCTGCCAAATTTTCTATGCAAATTTTTTTGGGCATGTCTAAAAGATAATTTGTAATTACTTTACACCCTCTGTTACTGTTACAGCAATAAATCCTTCTAAACTAGCCTATGCAAACGCCCTCCGGGGAATCAGCAAGGATTTGTTATCACGCCCCCATGCCAGTACTACATCTTCCATTCACCCCGGCAAACAATGTCACTGTTTTGGATGTGTGTTAGCCCATTCTTTAACAGTCCCTGTAACACCAACAAATTGCAGCGGAAGTTAAAAAGAAAATCAGCAGCTCTGGAAGCAAAAGTTGCAGCATATCACCCCTATGCACACACATAACCAGCCTCTAGACTCCTGCAGTATAACACCCCTATGCACACACATCCTTGGCAGCTCAGATTAGCAGCAGTTTAGCACCCTGCTGTAGACACATCTCCAGTTACCAAGCCTGGTTACTTCTGCACAATAGAGCAGGGAAAGTAGTGGTGAGGGAAGCTACTGACAGCTACTATTTTAACATGCAGATATTTAGGAAAGTGCACTTGCTTTTTAATTAGTTCAATTACAAAAGTTAAAAAAAGGCAACCACGCTACCTTATATCCTTTGAGCAGCTCACTGGCAGCGGGTTGCTCCAGAAGAGACACCCAGAGATTGGGAAACACTGTGAGAGAATAAGATAGACCCTGACATAATGGAACATTCAATGGCTGACATGGGCTCTCTAGAACAGAAAAAGAAAAGAAACAAAGTTAGGTGAAGCCTGTCATTATAAATTTCAGAAGCAAATCTGTGGTTTAGAACTAGCAGTAAGGTAACTATATTGGCCACCAGATTATGAAATTATTACCTGATTCTGGATCAGGTATCTCAGGACAGTCCAGTTCATCTCTTCCATCAGAGCAGTCCTGCCATCCATCACAAGCCCATTGCAAAGGTACACACTTTCCATCACCACATCTCAAGTCCATGGAACTGCATTCAACTAAAAAGAAGACATTGGGCATGATTTAAGTGTGAAGTTAATCACACTTAAACACTAAAATCTTATGTAAGCTTTAGCATGTTAAAGTTATTTCAAGAGGTTTTTTAATGTTTTTAAATCTACAACTTTTGCTGAAATAATACCTCATTATCCTGTGCCCAAGCAAACACATCACTGGTTCGGCCTCACCTGGAGTATGCGGTGCAGTTTTGGGCACCGGTACACAGAGGGGATGTCCTTGAACTGGAGAAAGTCCAGCGAAGGTCGACCAAACTCATCAAACGGATGGAGGACCAGAGCTATGAGACACGGTTACTAAATTTAAATATGTTCACGCTGGAACTAAGGAGATTAAGGGGGGACATGATTTTCATGTACAAAATGTTCCATAGTCATAGCAACATTAGCAACAAACTCTTTACGATTAATTCCGTAACAAAGACTAGAGGACACCACCTGAAACTGGTAGAAAAAAAATTCAAACACAAGGGGCGAAGGGGATTCTTCTCAGTTCGCGCAGTTAGGGTCTGGAACTCGTTGCCACAAGCAGTGATTTCAGCTAATAGTGTGGAATCGTTCAAGAAGCTTTTGGACGATTTCCTGAGAAACGGTAATATACAGGGGTACAAGTACTCCTAAAAACGAGATGACTCGGGGATCTTTACACACACACACACACACACACAATAGTTTGGACTTGATGGACATGTGTATTTATTCAACCTCAAATACTATGTAACTATGTAAACGGAATAGGAGTTTGGGGCCAATGGGTGGTATGTGCAGAGTGTATTGGTATACATGGTGTGTGTATGGAGTGTATTGGGGTGAATAGTAGGGTTTGCAGCATCAGCATACATTTGGGTGAATAGTAAGGTGTGCAGAGTGTATTGCAGTAAATAGTAGGGTGTGCAGAGTGTACCGGGTTGAATAAAAGGGTATGCAGAGCGTACTCGGTTGAATAGAAAGGTGTGCAGCGTGTATTTGGGGTAAATAGTAGGGTGTGCAGAGTGTACTGAGACAAATAGTAGGGTGTATTGGGGTGAATAGTAGAGTGTTCAGATTGTTCTGGGGTGAATAGTGGTGTGTGCAGAGTGTATTTGTGTGAATAGTGATGTGTGCAGAGTGTACTGAGATAAATAGTGGGGTGTGAAGTGTGAACCCGGGTGAACAGTAGAGTGTGTAGAGTGCATAGGGGTAAATATAAGGGTTGCAGAGTGTACTGGGTTAAATAGTAGGGTGTGTAGTGTATTTGGGGTAAATAGAAGGGTGTGCAGAGTGTATTGGGGTGAATAGTGGGGTGTGCAGAGTGTATTGCTGTGAATAGTAGGGTGTGCAGAGTGTATTGGGGTGAATAGTGGTGTGTGCAGAGTGTATTGGGGTGAATAGTGGTGTGTGCAGAGTGTATTGGGGTGAATAGTGGGGTGTGCATAGTGTATTGGGGTGAATAGTGGGGTGTGCAGAGTGTATTGGGGTGAATAGTGGGGTGTGCAGAGTGGTGTGTGCAGAGTGTATTGAGGTAAATAGTGGGTTGTGAAGTGTGAACCCGGTGAACAGTGGTGTGAAGAGTGAATAGGGGTAAATAGTGGTGTGTGCACAGTATATTGGATTAACTAATAGGGTGAGCAGAATAAATTGGGGTGCATGGTCTATGTGTGGATTGGGATGCATTCTGTGGAATGTAATGGTGCTATCTTTTGAATGTATTTGGTGATAATAACCTTAAGGTAGGATTCATATTAATGTATTGCATTTCAATGGAACCCAACCATAGACACACAGCACACCATAATGCATCTGAATTGTAGTGCAGAATGCAGACAACAGATTGTCTGCACAATGTGTTGTGGTGTGTTAATGGCCCATTTAAAATAACAGGGCTGCCTTAATGCAAAGCTTGTTAATGCATGTAACAGCATGCCTCAATGCACCGCAACAGCATGAATCCAGCCTAAAGCAATGGAAAGATTTGTCCATATAATCATTTTTAAAAGTTGCCTCCTTTCCATTACTAATTACTAATCAGTTAATAGCTACGATCACTGTGGGAGACCACAGTTCTCACATGGCCACACATAGTTGATTAATCTTTATACCACAACTAGCCACAGACAGACTGCTACCTGTAAATGCCAATGATAGTTAACCCTTTTTCTACCTATGCCCCCTTGAGTCCTAGAGCATTTTTTTTTTATTTCAGCAATATCTTGGCTCTGTACATTATATCTTTTAGGTTTTGAAGTCCACCCTTGTACAGTATTTTGAAGTGTGTTGTTCGGGATAGTTAGTGCTGTAATTTGGTAGAAAATTTGGATACATATATTTTTATTTCTTTGGTTCCTATTGGGAAACAAATGAGAAAATAATGCCTTTCCCTGTAATTTTTGCACATCTCCACATATTTACCCCAACATTTAATCAATAAAGTCTACTGAATAAAATATCATCACTCTAGTGTGACGTTTATGTAATGGAGGGGAATGGTAAAGCTCAAAATTGATGTATGTGTTTTACTTTTGGAGAGCTTTATACCCCTTTTGACGATACATTGCAATGCATGCAGAGGAAAAAAAATGTTTTACTAAATTGTTAGCATAATATTAAGAAAAGATTATGGGTCTATTCACGAAGCAGCCGAAGGATCTAGCCGTAGCTTTGGCCGATCCTTCGGCTGGCTTCGGCCCCAGGACCCCTTCGGTTCAGTAGAACCGAAGGGCTCCTGTACGGGCTATTCACAATAGCCCGTACAGCTCCTGAACTTAGCCGAGCGGCTCAGTCGAGCCGAACGCATATGCCTCGGCTCGGCTGAGCC
>NW_017307557.1:403584-407324 GCF_000935625.1 Nanorana parkeri
GCCGTAACCAGGGACACTGATCTCCAGACAGCAAACTCTCCCGGGCGCTCCGGGAGTCTCCCGCTCCCGGCCACCCAGGAGGAAAAACACTGCTTTTTCTTTTTTTTTCTTTATTCTGACACGGAGCCGATATATGGCAGAAATCAGCCGTACCAGCCTGAAGTGAATAGCCAAACAGCGTTCGGCTCACTTCACTTCAGGTCGTTCTTTCACTTGGCTGCCTGCGGCAGCTTAGTGGATAGACCCCTATGTTAGGTTGACGAGGGCACGAAGGTGATTTTTCAAAAGTTTGTGATCACTAAAAATTCATTCACATCATCCAACATCGATGTTGCCACCTGGGGATGAATCTGGTTAGGGAATATTTTTATTGTTATTTTTAGGATATACATACTGTATAGATATATAAATATATTTCTTTATGTATATACTGTATATTTATTTATCTGTTTTTTAACTTTATTCATTACTTCATCTCTGTTCCCTGAAAACATTTTACATTAAAAAAGAAAACAAAAGCACAGAAAATGTCATAAAGGAGAAAGAGTTTCTTTATTGTTCACAGCAACACTTTTGTTTTAATGTGTTATTGATAGATTTCCATTAAGCAACATCAGTAGCACTCTGCAAGCCACTACATTTGGCCCAAGACTAAAAAATCTTCACACAACCACATCTCTCCCTTCAAGCCACATCTCTCTCCTATCTGAAGCACCATCTGCTTCCCCAGGTTACTTCTTATGTAGCCTCCAAGCTACAGTATATGTACTCTTTCCAAATTAGCCACTTTGTACCCCCTCACAGACACATCTCTGCTAGAACCTCTAACTCCTGAAAGCCAACAGCACCCACCTAGTCCTACTTCATTCTCTGCATGCCACAGGCCTAAATTCAATTTTGTAGTCAAACTCTCTTCCCTAACAATGTACACCTATGGTACACTTACATGTGATTTGTGCCAGTGTTACTCGAAGGTCTAAAGGCAGGGGCCACTGGGCAGACCAACGGGCTAAAGACGAATGTAAGGATGCCTGCAGCAAGAAGCCTGACATGATACCGGTAGGAGCCCTCACCGCAGAACAAGGACTGACATAAAGAAGATATAAGGGTGGACCCCTACTTTTCATCATTACCTTTATCCAGGTGGGCTCCTTCCTTCCATCATTACTACCTGAGTTCACAAGCTATACAGTAGTAACATGAAACCTGCCAAACCACTGCTATTTCCTTCTAAAAAGGTACATTTTTGCCAACCCCTTCCTTTCATTTCTTACTTGGCGAAAGATGAATTTGTCATGAGTCAACAGCATATTTAAGGTAATTATTTGGTTGTGTTCAGCCTTTTTAAATGTTTTACATATTAGGAGATCTTGCAGGTAAAAGCATTGAAAAACAAAGTATCCCAATTGTTTTTTTATTTCTATAGACTCTTTTTTTATTGAGGCACATTGGCAATGTGCCTCTGAACTTGCTATGGACTTCAAACTTTAGAAACTGTCAACTGCCTAGCACAGTCCCCTTCATGTAGCAAACAAGGGAGCAGCGAAGGGGAATACTACAAAGTGTCACTTATGTGACAGGTCTGAGTCTGCTGGGGCTGCCTAAAATACATTAAATGCATATAGCATTTTATAGGAAGACCGCTGTTAAAATAAATGGTCTTGTGTTCTCTTATCCAGATACCGGAACTTCCGGTCAGAGGGAGATTTCCTCTGACCGGCAGCTCCATGAGGGAACATGGAGCTGTCTTCCGGCCAATCAGGAAGCCGGGCCACGGGTAATGACTCACCACCCGGGTTCCTGAATGGCCGGGAAGCAGGCTCCAAGCTGTTTGGCCGGCTCGATGCTATCAGCATTCTGATTGGGTGGAATGCTGGCTTCCCGGCCAATCAGCATTGAGCCAGCCAAACAGCATGGAGCCGGCTTCCTGGGCAATCAAAAAGCACGGTGGCGGGTAATGACACGCTGCACGGCTTCCTGATTGCCCGGGAACCCGGCTCCATGCTAATGGAAGTTCCAGTATCGGTACTCGGTATCAGTGGGTACTCAAAGATAAATATCGTTACTTGTACCCAATACTGAAAAACCGGTATCGGTGCATCCCTAGCCTCCACCATTGGGAGTACAACGGGTGCCAATCATAAGCCCATCCTTTCTCATCGACTGCACTCCAAATAGATCGATCGTACATGGTTGATTTTTGAAAGATGCAATACACAGTCACATAGCATCCCCATTTCTTCTACCACCCAACTCTTACATGTTTCACCCATATGGGGTTACATATAGACATGGGGGGCATCAGTAGGTGGGAACTCTTTATAGATACACAATCTGAAACAGTTTTTAGAAGCTGGACGTTAAGTTATATTGTTCAACCTAAAAAACACAAAAGAAGAGGCGCCTTTCCTGGTGCAATATCATTTAATCCAAAAAGACAGGCATAAAGATGAATTGACAGGTACTCACTATGTAGAAGATAAAAACAAGCCGTTGGACAATATAACCAGAGGAATAAAAAGATCCGGATAGCGTGTCCTGTATAAAGCACTGCTGTGCTAATTACATATAAAATGTACATATTATATGTGCTAATTACATATAAAATATAATTTGCCGCAAGGGCAAATAATGTCATATATGACATACCTTGACGCACAATTGATGAATTGTTTAATGGGAAACGTTTGACACCCACGGTAAGAGATATCCTTTTTTCTGTGCCACAAAAAAGGACAGGCACCGCAATTATGAACGTTGCATTTATAACACCCCATTTGTCCAAAGAGTCCTTTGCCTAAATTGGATGCTTTAGTAGATTTAAGTCTACTAGCAGGGAGGAGACTGGCATTATGTCCTGATGAAGGGGGCGTGCCCCGGAAACGCGTCGACACAGCAGTGCTTTATACAGGACACGCTATCCGGATCTTTTTATTGCTCTGGTCATATTGTCCAACGGCTTGTTTTTATCTTCTACATAGTGAGTACCTGTCAATTCATCTTTATGCCTGTCTTTTTGGATTAAATGATATTGCACCAGGAAAGGCGCCTCTTCTTTTGTGTTTTTTAGATGTTCCAGTACCCTTGACTGTTTTTGAGGCTGCACCTTGCATATGTGCTTACGATTTCTTCCCCAGGAGGGGTAAGGATTGTCCTTGGCGCTTTTAAAACCATAAACTTTTCTATATTGTTCAACCTGTATGAAGCTGGATGTTAAGTTATATTGTTCAACCTGTTAAGTTATATTGTTCAACCACACAGGTGATTGAGTCCATTTGACACAGAATGGGTTACTGCCGAGGAACTCTCACCTGGATGTCTGGTTCTGTATCTATAAAGAGAACCCTCCTCCCGCCACCCCAATCTCTATGAGTAAGCCCATATGAGTGAAAAGTGTTAGCAGTGGGCGGTAGAAGAAGCAGGGATGCTATTTGACTTTGTATTGGATCTTGCAATAAAATGTTTATACTGAAGTGGAGCGGTGTGCAATCAATCTATTGTAACTGCAATGCATCTCGTAATGCATGTTACAGCTCTGTTGTCTTTAATGTTATCAGTTTTACCATTGATTGTTACACTCTTTTGTTGTAAACATTTCAAAACAAATAAAAACATACTGAACCGTAAACCTTAAAAGAAAAACCCTAGAAAATAAAAACAGTTTACAAAACCCCAGAATATGAGTATTAAGATTTCACCTTTGCACCCTGTTCTTTCTGAATAGTGACTGCTGATAATAA
>NW_017307557.1:407394-424269 GCF_000935625.1 Nanorana parkeri
ATAATAATAATAATAATAATAATAATAATAATAATAATAATAATAATCATATAATAATAAAGGAGACTAGAGACACAAAAAGCAGTAGATATTGTGAAGGATTTACAACTTACTTTCTGTAGCATTCAGAGCCTGATATGTTGCAAAGAATCCTACATTTGATACGGCACTGGCCACAAACAGAACAGTCATCTGAGCCCCAGAAGATGTAAGTGTTGGAGGGATTTCATAACCACAGAACCTAATTAAACAGATCATTATATAATATTGTGCATACTGTGGGGGAGTAAAATCTGTGTTTTGCGATTTATTGAGGACACTTGGCTTGGAGCACAATAAACTAACACATTTTTAAAGGTTGCAAAATGTGCAAAGGAGAGAAAGACTTCTATTTTTGAGTCAGTTGTCTTAGTAGAAACAGAACTAGCATTGTTACACCTTTAAACAAAAAAAACAAGGTTAAAGTCTGTGCTTCTTCCATATGCTCACATAGCTGCGCACATGGATAAGACAACATACAGTCTAATTAAATATACAATCATACGTTTACACTGATGTCCAATACTGTAACAATGCATCCTCCACTGAGGTGCCACAGTATAATATAAATGTATCCGAACCACTCTATCACCGTGACCTCCACCTGGTAGCTGTAAAAAGCGCTCACTGGATCCCCTGCCCTCACAAGAAGTATGATGTCGCTTTTTTTAATCCAATATCAGACTGAAGGTAAGGATGTTACATTTTGATAGAATTACTGTACTTCTTTATAAGCCAGACTGAGCTATCAATATAGCTTTTCTTTTCCATATTCTGACTGAGCTCTTTTGTGCCACTGTGTGGGTGTCCAACTATACCTTGGAGAAATGTCTCTGCAAACGATCAATCTGTTTTGAGGCCATCAGACCCATTAGTCACCCAATCTGACTTGCAGTAATTTCATCAAAAGAGAACCATCCTTATCTAAAATGGGTACTGGGGGCATTACAAACGTGTGTTCTCACCTTGTACTTCTTGTGAAATCAGGGGATCTGGCCTTATAAGTGCCTTATACAGTGTTGCAGTATTGGACATACTTTGGTGTGAACATATGATACAAAAGTGCTGCATTCTTATATTATTGTTGCACTTCTGTCTGAATCTCCTACAGGATCCATCAGAGATCAAGAGATTAAGACCAAGGGGGGATCACAGAGAAGGTGGGGTTCAAGGAGGTGTATGTGGGGGACCTAGATGGAGATAATAGCACCTTTTGTTTGTGGAACAGTACCTTTGGCTCTACCCTGCATGTATGGTATTATACATCACTTGTCTCCATCATGTACTGTATATGTGAGTAGTTTTTTTACCTCTATATACTGTATATATATCTTGCATCCAATAAACGGTATCACACAAGGAAAAGGCACTGTCCTTTCTGTTTGTTTCATTGTCTGTAACAGTGCTGCCTAAGATATAATTATTTCCCTGTAGCCTGTTAGGAATAGCCTGACTTTCTTTGAGCTTTCAAAGTGTGATACCGTACATTCATAATGTATGTAAACTACATTTACTAATTGCAAATGGTGCAGGATTTATATTGCCTTCCCCCCTAAGCTAACTGTCTGGTGCTGCCCCTAATCCTTACCCATTTAACTGGCTAGCCTTAGTATCACACTAACAAGACATCATTACTACACAAGGCACAGAGAGGCTACGGGTGGAGTTATACCCACTCCTCATTAGTACTTCTAGAACCAGTCTCTAGAATTTTATGGCAAACTAACACCTTAGTCTTAATAGCAGCTTGTTTCTAGGTGTATAGCCCAGTGAGTGAGCAGTGCAAGTACACAGTACACTATTCAACAAACAAAAATGCACAGACTGTGCAACAATGAGGACCTTGGTACATTTCACTGGCAGTAATTGGAGCAGAATGGAACCTTTTATTATGCACTGGAACGTGTTACTGACAATCAGCAATATGATGTGTGGTTCAGCTGTGTGCCACCCGTTCCAACCTTGCTTGCCTAAACCACACAATCTGGCCCTGATTTTAGGGTAGAATTATATTCCAAAAATCCTAAATAGCTAAACACAGATTTATTTTTATTTTATTTTTAGCAGGTAGAGCATGTGCCTGATTGATCCAAACTTATAATGAATGAAAATTAGGCTTCTCCGAATTACTAATTTACAGGCCAATATATTTTAGGAAGAAAGTATGCACCAAAATGTTCAGTCTAGCAGAAGTTACTTACCTTCCCATCAAACTGGCAATCCCAAATCCAGCACTGTCATGGACCTCAACATAATCATAACTGCAGCCTTTCTGGGACACCAGGCTAAAGTTGTGGAATTGCAGTTGGATAGTCAGTCCATCTGATACAGAGATAAGCCACCGACAAACAGTCTTACCAGGATAAAGCTCAGGATGGCTGGGGGAAAAGAGAGACCCTTCTAGTGTGCTTAAAGATCCCCCACAGTCTGAAAGATAAGAAAAAAATAATTGTTTTGAATTGCAGGTATTATTTTTAAAAGAATACTCTTTAGTCATATACTTTGTTTGTGCCTTGAGATGGATGCTTCGCATGCATTCACTACCATAGAGATAGAGAGGAAGGCATCCGCAGAGCAGGTATATAATACAGGTTTGGATCCCATCCTTATTATCAGTTATAGTGTTTTATTTTATAGGCTTTATTTTCAAAAGAAGACTCTCTAGTCTAGTAGCCTGCTGGTGTCTTGGGATGGTGGCCCCGTATGTACCCACTACAGGAAACAGAGGCAGCAATGAGTAGCAATCAGGATATGGAGGACAAATATCAAAGCTTACCAGGACCAACAGGAACCTTTTACTCAGATAATGTCTGAGTGCAATAAGCAACATTTATATTTGCTTTCCATTGAAATCCCAGCTTCTACACAGAAAGCAAGGGTCCTTCTCTATAGCATACTGGCAGGGGAAAGGCTTTGTTACTCAGGTTGTAGCTGCTTTCTAAAGAAAATGAACTGGAAGACTATGCACACCTTTTGTTTTTGCTAATGTTTTGCTAATTTACACTGAAAGTTCATTTGAGCTTTAATAATAATAATATTAATAATAATAATACTATGCATCTTATCTTACATAGATTGGTGACAATGTTCACACAATTATGGCAATTAACGATGTTTACATTTGGAGATGAACTGCAAGTCAGGTTTGGTGAAGGGGGAGACTGCCTGGAGCAGCTTGTATGTAGGTGTTTATCTGACACATACCCCACTGGCTCTGGCTGCAGTTTTTCTCATCTGTCCTGTCTGCGCAGTCAAAGATTCCATCACAGAGGGCTGGAAGTAAGAGACAATGCCGTCCATCACATAAGAATTCATCCCACGAACAGCTTCCTACCAAAACACAAAGGTTTTTGGTCCTCATTTTGAAAAGTAACTCATACACACATTTAAAAGATGTTAGATGACCTTTAATCTTGCCATGTATCACTATACTCTAGGATAGATGAGGCTAAAATTAACATTTTGTTGATATATAAGAAATAGATGTTTACGTTCAGTGGCGTCACAAGGGGGGTGCGGCCCGAACCCGGGTGACACCATTCGAGAGGTGACACCAAAATGACTGGCAGTCATTTTGGTGTCACCACCTCTAAAAACTAATGGACTGAGAGCCTGACAGTGTCAGGAGAGAGGAGGGGACCCAGCGGCATACCTCATCCTGCCGAGTGAACATCCCCTCCTCTCTCTGCCGGCGTCCATCACCAAGATGGCCGCTGGCAGGCGTCAATTAGATGGCCACGCATGCGCGATGACGTACAAGACTGCATACTCATATATCACCAACAACTTGAGGAGCTTTATCTTCAAATAGGGTGTCTCTTTGTAGTCTTTATTGGAATTACCACTCAGGACAAGGCTAATACAAATCCTAACATTCTGATCTCTGTTTTATTGCCATTTTAGATTTACTCTAACGACATACCATGAAATATATTTCCAAACACTGACATGTGATTGAGACTCCTTGGGCTTGATTTTCCCTTAGCTTGGTGAATGTGGTGAAAAGTCACTTTGTAAAGAATACCCAATCACCTACAAGGAAAATAAAAACAGTATTTTGCTTGTACATGATTGGATGATGGAAGCCAGCAGAGCTTTGCCTCATTCACTAAGAAAATTCCATTCGCTTAGTGAATCAGGTGAGGGATGATTTACTAAATGGGTTATAGTTATAGGACATACCTTGGGTAGGCTCAATCATTTGATATTTTGCAAAGAAGCCTACTCCCTCATTGCGGTCATCAGACACAAACTGGACTTGTAACCAGTGTGAGCTAGAAATAAATGTAGTGGGGGTTACAGAGCCACAGTACCTGCAGCAATGGAGAAAGTCATCATGAATTTAACATCTATGTCATTTTAATCAAACTTTCCCATTGCCTTACATTTGAGAGCATACCTGCTTGATGTGTTACCGTCTCTGAGCTCCAACCAATCAAAAAGACAAAAGCCATAGCGTTCCACGTCTAAGTACTGGACTTTCAGCTGGACTAGCCTTCCTTCTCCAGCTTCCAGCATCCAGGAGCAGTGAGAATTGGGAGAGTAATGAAAGGGATAATTTGGAGAGCTTAATATTCCTTCAGAGTTACTCAAAAATCCACCACACACTAGGAAGAAAAGGAAGACAAACTTTCATCAAAGATTTTATTGTATTCTTGAGGGGGTGGGGGGGGGGGGGGGAAAAAAAAAGAAACCTTTTTTTTTTCATTTTTTTTACTATCTATCTATCTATATATCTATCTATAATCATATCCTATTTTACCCTGCATATAGTCAATCCAGCCTTTGCAACCATGAGAAATAAAACTAGCCCAACAAAGTTAGAGAAAAACAAGAGAATTTAATTGATTTCCTGATCCATGCTAAACAGCATGGGTGGAGGACTTTCCAGTGCTGGCTATTGCCTACAGACAACCGCAGCACCCACACCTGTCTAAATACCCAACCGGTACCTACATCTGATTGCAAAAATCCACATGTGAATGAAGCAGAAAAAGCTTCAAACACATGTATCAAGCTTTCTGAACTTTATGGTATCAGTCCATGGATGTCAAAAAGGTAGCGGCACTCTTGATACATGTGTTTGTATGCGCTATGTGTGTTTGGTGCCCTTTCTGATTCATTTACATGTAGATTTCTAAAATCGAGTTACCCCTTTTGCTGGGAAGGCCTCTGCTCGTGTGCTAGTCGGGTGTCCTTCTTTGTTTACTATTGATGGCATTGATAGGATTAAATTCCTATTTGAGACTTTAGCACCTGGATCTCCTTTGTTTTCTTATTTGGATGTTAATAGGTGTGCAGAGGATATCTCTATTCATTGTTTGTGTATGGCCAACACAAGCCTGTTAGTAGAGGGACATGCTAAATTGTAGTTTAGTCTTTATTAATATAAGCCAATACTGGGGGACATGATTCAAACAAATTCAATAAGCAGTTAAAAAGGATATTGTATACAATTCCTTGCTCTAATTAGCAGCATATTAAAGGGTTAAACAGCCAGGAAGGCGAGAAAATAATCGCAACCCTGCCTGGTGAATTATATTGCTGCAGAATCCATACACTACAGTGAGGTACATAATATGTTTTTTACAATAATGAGAACCAAAGACAACTGTACAACCTAATCTTCATATTTCGGAAGTAAACCATACGGTATTTGACCATTTGTATGTAGATAGGTTCTTGGAGGAACCAAGCTGGAGGCACCATTGTAAGTCCAATGTGTACATAAAGTCTCCAGCACTTCCCAACCCTTCACCCTCAAACTGCACCCCCCACCCCACTTACCTGAATCGCAGGGTGCTTCTTTAAGCATCCTATTATTTTTATTTAGGGCGGTAGAGGGATCTGTGAATGGAAAGACACCCTGACCACAAGGGACTCAAAGCAGTGACGTCACCATACTGTATTGTTTACTTCCTCCAGCTCTGTAACAGAAGATTTATACCTCCACATGGACCTGCGGCTGGGATGTAAACAATGCAAGACCCTGTGCATTGCACCCACAATGCACTGATCGCAGTAGCAATGCTCTCCAGTTTTTCATGCTAACATTTTATAATTGCACATTTTTTAATTTTACTCATTAACCAGCAGGAAGTAACAGTACAAGGAAAGGGGGTAAGGAGTCCGAATTCCCCATCAGAATACAACATAGGAGAAACATCACAGCCGCTTGCAAACCCTGGCACACCAACTGGGTACACGGCACATGTGAATATTCAGGTGATGTCCAGGCTGGTTATATAGGTTACAAGAAGATACACAGCGGGTCGAATCTCCAGCCCTGGGCTGAGGGCCCCCCCTCGCAAGTGCATTAGGAGTAGGGATGGGCGACCATCAGTTCAGGTCGCCCCCAAAACGAGTCACTAAGTCAGGTGGCGAGCCACAGTAGAACACCTGTGGGGGGCTCGAGCCGAATGTAGCCCTCCGCCTTGGAGGATCCATATCGGGAAGAGGGTCAGAGTAGTGAAAAGGCAAGGAAAGCCAGGTGGGTAGACGAGCTGGGAATAAGAAAAGAAATACAACAGGGTGTAGTAAAAGTGTAGCAGAAAAGTTCTTAGGAAGATCCCACCCCTGCCATGGGACCCTCACCCCTCCGTAGGCCAGTAGATCAAGAGGAGACAGCCTCCACAAAGGTAGCTGATCCCCTAAAGGTGTACCAGAGAGACCAGGTGTGCACATGTGCCTCGCCAGCTTCTCGCTCCGTAGCCAAGAGGCTCTCAAGGTCTGCTATGTGGTCCATCTCTACCGCCCATTCAGCCAGAGTGGGTACCACCGGCGTGCGCCAATGGCACGGGATGACTGTCCTGGCAGCCGTAAGAAAGTGTTGCAGGAGGCCCCTTTTCGCAGATTTCACAGACCCGGGGAGCATCGAAAGCAGCAGGATCTTAGGGTCGTTAGCAATTTCAATTCCCGTCACTCTGAGATAGGCCCCCAGCACCCCTCGCCAGAACTCCTGAATCAGGGGACAGCTCCACCAAATGTGAGTCATGTGACCCAGGGACCCATTACAGCACCAGCAAGAGTCCGGGGTGGCAGGGTACATGCGGTGGAGAGTCGCCGGGCACCTATACCACCTGGTCAAGATTTTAAAGTTCTTCTCGTGGGCTTTACTGGCAATAGAAAGAGAATACGTGAGTGCGAATGAACGATCCCAATCAGCCTCCGGTATAGTGGTCTCCAACTCCCTCTCCCACATCCGGGTGTAATCTGGCAAACCGGGGGAAATCATGGTGGAGAGGATAGAGTAGATGAGGGAGACTGTGTGTGTCGGGGGTGTTGAGGCCAGGAGAAGGGAGTCAAAAGCTGTGGGTCTTGTCAGGAAGCAGTCTGGGGTGGAGAAAGATTCTACGAAGGATCTGCACTGACGGTCAGCCAACCAGGTGCCACCGAACGCACCCACAGGAGTGGGCGAGACCGGAGTTTGAGCTTCCAGAGCCGAGGACAAGCGACGGTGGGTGACTCTATCCCAACGACCCAGGGAGGGTCCAGTTAGCGCTGGAGGGAAAGCCGGGTTACCAAAGAGAGGAGTCATCGGACCCAAGTAAGAGGAAACCCCCAGGCGCGTGATATATCGATCCCAAATCTTCAGGGTGTGGGAGGTCAGGAGAGGAAGAGTAGCGGAAGCAGGTCTGGAGCCAGGTTGTATCCAGGGTAGTGCTCCAGACAGACCCATTGTTTGTCCCCGGCATGGTGGAACCAATCTACTATGTGGACCAACACCGCCGAGGCATGGTAGAGGAAGAAATCAGGTGCGCTAGCACCCCCTCTGCGTTTTGGCAGAGCCAGGGTTTTATAGCCGAGCCAAGGGCGGGAGGATCCCCAGATGAATCTTGTGAAGGCCTGTTGGATTTGTCTCAAGTATACTGTGAGGAGGGCAATGGGTAGCGTCTGGAACAGATATAAGAACTTGGGGACAATGTCCATCTTGAGCACATTAATCCGTCCCAGCCAGGATAGAAATTTACGGTCGTACGAGGCCAGGGCACCAGTCACTCCTGCCAACAAGGGGCGGAAGTTCAGGGCATAGAGGTCAGCCAGGTTCCTGGGAAGGTGGACACCCAAATATTTCAAGGAGATAGGGCAAATACGGAAGGAGAAGTTGCTCTCAAGGAGGCGGAGATCCTCCATTTTCAGAGAGACATTGAGGATCTCTGATTTAGAGACGTTAACCCGGAAATTGCTCAAGGCACCGAACCTCTCAAATTCCTGCAAAATAGTAGGCATAGCGACATGGGGCTGTGTGATATAGAGTAGCAAGTCATCCGCGAACAAAGCAAGTTGAGCTCTATGAGGACCAGCGAGTAAGCCCTGGAACGCAGAATTCTGACACAGAGCTACCGCCAAGTGTTCCATTGTAAGTACATAAAGGAGAGGGGACAATGGGCACCCCTGACGGGTACCGTTAGAGATTTGAAAACTAGGGGAGAGCGAGCCATTGACACGGATCTGGGCCGATGGGTGTGAGTAGAGGGCCATGATACTACTGAGCATGCGGGATCGCAGGCCCAGCTGTGTGAGAGTGTGCCTGAGGAAAGTCCAGTCTAAACGATCGAACGCTTTATCAGCATCCACGGATAGGAGACACAAAGGAGTGTGGGATGTTTGTGCATAATGCATCAGCAACAAGGTCCTGATAGTGTTATCTCGGGCCTCTCGGCCCTGAACAAACCCTACTTGGTCTGGATGAATTACCCCCGGAAGAAGAGGTGTCAGCCGATTAGCGATCAATTTGGCAAACAGTTTCACATCGGTGTTAATCAGAGAGATCAGCCACATTTTTTTATTTTATTAAAGCCCCACCCTGGGCATAACACAAGCCCCCACCCTCTCTAACCCATTGTTAACGGTGTGACAACACTGCCCTTCTGTCTGTAGGGTGGCTACTCTTGTTCCCCATGGTCTCTGTGTGCTGTAAGTAGTCACTGCTTTAAGCTCGCTCCTGTGATGGACTACAATCTCATGTTTAGTTTACTAATTTGCATTGAGATTTTAGTCCATCACCGTTGTGAGCTTGGTGCGGTGACTACTTTACATTACACACAGGGATCATGGGGAACAAAAGTAGCCACCCTCCAGAAGGAAGGACAGTCTCAGCATCAATTCAGAGATGATTTGAGGATCTACAGTCAAGTGATACACAAATAAAATACATCTCTGGTAATAGTTATTGTACCTGAATGTATTTTTAAGATTTTACTCCTGAGTTGTGTCACTTAACATTTTTAAAAGGGGACTGTGTGATGATGAAAGGCCTACAAAGCTTATTCAATTTCTGGAACAAACAGGGATCCCAACCTGAAATAAAGTAATTTCAGGGAGGTGCCCGAGCACCCTTCTAAAATGATGGCAGATAGCAAAGAAACTAATGCTGTTTTTTTTTTAGTATTCTGACAGGTGCTGCCGTCAGAATAAAAAAACAAGACGGCATAGAAATCAATAGTTAGATTGCTATTGGCTATTTGAATTTGCAATAGCCAATAGCAAGCTGCCTATTGCACCCGTCCTCTGCTGCTGTCAATCAGCAGAGAAAGGACCTGATGGAGAACCTCAGGTCCAACTCTGCTGATTGACAGCAGCAGTGGGCAGGTGAAATAGCTAGTCTGCTATTGGCTAATGCAAATTCAAATAGCCAATAGCAATCTAGCTATTGATTTCTATGCCGTCTTTTTTTTTATTCTACTCTGACGGTGGCCGGCGGCTCCGATATCATAGTAAGAAAAAAACAGACAGCGGGGAAAGGTTTAGTCTGCTAGATCGAGCAGAATAAACCTTTCCCGGGAGAAAATATTTCTCTCCTGGGCGTCCGGGAGCTGCTATCTAATAGCAGGAGACTTCTGAAACATCCAGAAGAGGTGGGATGTCTGCACAAAGAAGACTGGTAAAATAATAATATATTCATGTGTTAAACACTGATACAGAAGAAAACATTGTAAATGCCACCCCCTTCCTTAAAGGAGAACTATGGGGTTAAGTCTTTTCCCCATAGTTCTCCTTAGGGTAACGGGAGGACACAAACTAGCGTCCTCCCGTCACCCTAGGCTCAGTATACCGCGAGCTGTAGCTCGCGGTATACTGAGACGCTGCAGCTGAAGCGGATCCCGACAATTATGTCTGGATCCACCCAGCTGCGTGACTGACAGCTGGCTCTGCCTATCTAGAGGCAGAGCCAGCTGTACCCGCACCTTCCCTGTCCGTTCCGCCAGTCAGCGCTGGCGGATCGGAGGGGGGAATCCAGCCCCTCCCCTGTCACGGCAGAGAGCCGTGACAGGATCGAGAGGTGAGCGAACGCCGGTATGTGTTCGCTCACCTCCCGATCTACTGAGCCGACCTGTGACAGTCTCATTGTCACAGGTCGGCTAGAACTATGAGGTGAGTGATAAGCACTCACCTCATAGTTCTCCTTTAATAATTGTATAAAAAGGGCATTCAGATTATTGTTTGATTCGATTTATTTCAGAATGTTGCTGCTTTCAAAGAAAGATGCTGCAAAGTTTGGCCTTATGCAAAAAGGAAATATTGTGTCCGCGTTTGGGAAAAATAAATATTTCACAACAACCTCAAAATATTAGAAGTGCCAAACACACATTTGTGTCAGACATGAATGTGCTTCGCACGGTTCACTAAGTTTCAAGACGGAGAACTTGAAACCGTAAAAAAAGTAGGGCTATGGAAATTAAAGATTCATTTCTCGATTAATTGTTAAACTTTTTGATCGATTAAAATTATTTTGATCGCTAATGAAAACACTCACCTCTCCGCCGGCTTCCGGGAGTCCTGTCGGCGATCCGGTGACATCATCGGACTCCTTCCCCCTTCCCCAAGTGGCTCCGTCGGCTAATATATATATATATATTATAAGCTATATATAAGCTAAGTTACAAAACTTATATATTTATATAATCGGTCTGTAGTAACCCCTTCTTGTTCTGCATGCACTCTGGGAGCAGGCAGACTTATTTTGTCAATATGCTCTGGTTACAGACTTTATTCATTACTCGGTTTCGCTGCACGCTTCACCGAAAGTAATAATTTGCATACATTTTGTGCTCGGAATATCCGGCGTGTCGTAATGTGTTTTACATTGTAGAGTCTTTGTAAAAGAGAAATAAACATTCGTTTTATGCAGTAATTGATACAAATGGTTAAGTCTTGTATTGAATTGTATTTTATCACGTATTTTGATGTATCTCCGTAAGGTGGGTAGAGGTGCCGTGCGAGGGGATTTTCTTGGCGCTGTTACCACTGTATGCCTTAAACTAATGAGTAAGGAAAATAATGAACTGGGGTGATACCTGGTTCCTCACTACTCGTGAGAAGAATTTTTGAACGGGTAAAGGTCTCCCCGTGGAGGATCTGCTTACTTTGCAGGACCTTCAGGTGTGAAGATCTACCCGTCCCCTTTAAGAGTTCAATAATAGAAAAAAAATATCTTCTGGAAGTAACAGTTGTGTGTTACATTGACTTCCGGTTCTTTCTCACATCAGTTGTCTGTAAAGCTGGCCATACACCTTACAATTATCTGCAGATTTTCTGTGGTCAGATGGAAAAGGTGCAACAGATTCCTCCATCTACACTTAACTGTGTGGATGGAGTCATCTCCACCTGGGCCAATCTGTTGCACTTTTTCCATCTGACCGCAGAAAATCTGCAGATAATTGTAAGGTGTATGGGCACCTTTACCTTGAGTTCCAGTTCTTTCTCACAACAGCTGTTAATCTGAGTTTGCAGAGCACAATTGTTTTCTATGGGCCCTGTTCTCACTGCATTGTGGGTTGCAGATAAAGACAGACGCGCTGCATTAACCCCTTAGTGACAAAGGCTTTTTTTCGGTTTTTGTACCCACGATATAATTCACACTTTAGGCCTCAAAATTACTTCACACCCCCACACATTATATATTTTCTGAAAGCCAACACCCTGTAGAATAGAATGTTGGCAATTTAAATTTTTTATGTTGCACGATATTAGCACAACGTATTATCAAACCCCAAAATGGAGTGCAAAAAATGCCCTTAAGTGCCCCAAATCATAATAAAATACCAATTTTTTACATAAAGTATAAAAGATGAGGCTACAACGAGTAAATAGATACCCAACATGCCCAGGTAAAAAATTGTGTGTGTCCACAAAACTGCGACAAAATTCAGTACCACAAAAAGTCCATAGACAACGCTTTAAAAGCCTCTACAGGTCATCAGTTTAGAGATATGTGTAAATATTGGCCTTAGAATTATTGCTCTCACTCCGGCGTGCGGCGATACCCAACATGTGTAGTGCGATCAAACAACCTCAAAATATTAGAAGTGCCAATAAACACACGTTTGTGTCAGACATCAATGTGCTTCGCACGGTTCACTAGGTTACAAGGCTTGAAACCGTAAAAAAGTGATTCCCCGGAGGACAACCCGTGCAGCGAAACCGAGTAATGAATAAAGTCTGTAACCAGAGCATATAGACAAAATAAGTCTGCCTGCTGCCAGAGTGTATGCAGGACAAGAAGATTCTCCGCCTTGTAACCTAGTGAACCGTGCGAAGCACATTCATGTCTGACACAAACGTGTGTTTGGCACTTCTAATATTTTGAGGTTGTTGTGAAATATTTATATTTGTCACACGACGATACGGCCGCCATGTTGAAGACCAAAATAAGACCCGCCCCTTTCCCTATCGCAGCCCGAGCTACCGAGTGACGTAACGACGCACAGCGCGGGCGGAGCTCTGAGGACCATCATGCATTTCACCTAAATTAATCATTTGCATACATTTTGTGCTCGGAATATCAGGCGTGTCGTAATGTGTTTTACATTGTAGAGTCTTTGTAAAAGAGAAATAAACATTCGTTTTATGCAGTAATTGATACAAATGGTTAAGTCTTGTATTGAATTGTATTTTATCACGTATTTTGATGTATCTCCGTAAGGTGGGTAGAGGTGCCGTGCGAGGGGATTTTCTTGGCGCTGTTACCACTGTATGCCTTAAACTAATGAGTAAGGAAAATAATGAACTGGGGTGATACCTGGTTCCTCACTACTCGTGAGAAGAATTTTTGAACGGGTAAAGGTCTCCCCGTGGAGGATCTGCTTACTTCGCAGGACCTTCAGGTGCGAAGATCTACCCGTCCCCTTTAAGAGTTCAATAATAGAAAATAAATATCTTCTGGAAGTAACAGTTGTGTGTTACATTGACTTCCGGTTCTTTCTCACATCAGCTGTCTGTTACCTTGAGCTCCAGTTCTTTCTCACAACAGCTGTTAATCTGAGTTTGCAGAGCACAATTGTTTTCTATGGGCCCTGTTCTCACTGCATTGTGGGTTGCAGAGAAAGTCAGACACGCAGCATTAACCCCTTAGGGACCAATGATTTTTCCCCCCGGTTTTTGTTGCCATGATATAATTCACATTTTAGGCTTCAAAATTACTTCAAACCCCCACACACATATATTTTCTGAAAGCCAACACCCTGTAGAATAGAATGTTGGCAGTTTAAAATTTTTATGTTGCACGATATTAGCACAACGTATTATCAAACCCCAAAATGTAGTGAAAAATGCCCTTAAGTGCCCCAAATCACAATAAAATACTATTTTTTTTAATAAAGTATAAAAGATGAGGCTACAACGAGTAAATAGATACCCAACATGCCAAGGTTAAAAATTGTCCACAAAACTGCGACAAAATTCAGTACCCCAGAAAGTCCATAGACAACGCTTTAAAAGCCCTTACAGGTCATCAGTTTAGAGATACGTGTAAATATTGGCCTTAGAATTATTGCTCTCACTCCGGCGTGCGGCGACACCCAACATGTGTAGTGCGATCATCGTTTTTTATGTTGGTGTACCCGACGCGTGTTTACGTGAAGACGCGCGTGCTCACGGGGGCGGGGGACTTTAACATTTTAAAAATAATTTTTACATTTATTTCATTTAATATTAATTTTAAAAACTTTTTGTTTGTTCTTTTTACTTTACTTTGATTGCTATCACATAGGGGGACTTACAAGCCCCCCATGTGATAGCAGATTGGCAGTGACAGGTACTCTTTAAGGTGATGCTGAGGGTCCAAAAGACCCCTAGTGTCACCTTTACACTTGAAATAAGCTATTGAAGTGCGATCTGCACAGGAGCCCAGCACTGACAGCTATGGGACTGGAAGTGATGTCATCTGCATCACTCCCGGTCCCATAGTACAGAGAGGGGAACGAAGGTTTGCCCATCTCCTCCCAAGCTTCCCCCGCACCAGAGAAGCCGTCTCGTGCCCATAGGAGGGGCAACTGAGCCCGGGAAGCATGTCGGGGGCGTTGGGCGGGGGAGGGGATAGCTGAGTAGGCCTGATCGCTTCTATTGTAAAGCCAACAGTCGGCTTTAAAATTTTGAACAGAGTCCTTTAGCCTTTTGCCTGCCGGGAGTCTGTTTAAACGGGCCCGGTACCAGTGACGAACTATGGACATCACTGGTCCTTAAGGGGTTAAAGCTGTGACACAATGCACCCTAAGCCGTGCAGCGCAAAGGGAAGTGGCGGTATGCGGACTTTCACATGCAGTGTGTCTTGCAGTTTCCTATTGCCCATGTCAGCTGGCAAGAGCACGCATAGATGAGCGTGCTGTTGACGTGTTACGTGTGAGCTGAATGCCTTTCATCCCGCCGCACTCAGCTACTTGCGCTCTCGCACACTGCATGCAAATGTCCACGCCTCACATCTTCGCATTGCTGCTCGTGGGTTTGCATGCTGTGTGTCACGGACTTTATTCTGCAATGCACCAGAGCTCAGCTGATGTCTGCACTGGTCACTGCACAATAGATAGGTATAAATGAAATGTCACTTTGAGCTTCAATAAAGTTTTTTTGAAAAGTAAAGGTAAAGAGTGTTTTAACGTGCAAGCATGTGTGAACTTATTCTAGGGGTTGGTTCGCCCTACAATGTGCACATTAGTGCATATCTGTTGACATGTGCATTGTGGTGCCGTTGTGCGCTGCATGCGTTTTTGTGTATGCTGCAGTGTGTTTTTTTGCTATTCTTTAAGACACACATTACTTCTCTCTTATGCAACACACACTGCAGCAGGGGTGTCCCCATAATGAGGGCATTAGCCTCAGACGGCAACTTATTATGGGGTTGGTAGCACGGGCGACTAACAGCAACCCCTCCCCAGCTGACATCTCTCTCGGCTGCTTGCCACCCGCCTGGATGACAGCCCATCTTCCTGCTGTCTTGTGCCCGGCTTATAGCTCAGCCGGATGCTGCCTCATACCTAGACCACATAGGCCCATCACTCCCTCTTCTCCTGGTCACCTCAGGTGGGGAATAAGGTAGGGGCGGCCCTGCACTGCAGCATGCTACAACATGACACAACACGCTGCCATGCAATAAAATGCTGCCTGCCTCATTTGCAAGCGAACACTTGCGGTGTGAACAAGCCATAAAGTGCAGACAGGCTGCATTTTTTCACCGCACGTCTCACCCCACATTACTACAGGTCACCACTCCGCACCTAACTTCATGGAAATGGATGAAATATCAATTTGTGACATTGCAATAAAGTAAAAAAAAATGTAAACAATGCTCTCTACCACATACACCAGCCTGCACCCGTGTCACCATGCACGTCAGTGTGATCGAGTCATTAGAGTTCATTGATATTGGTGATTCGAGTGCTACGTTCAGATACAGCTAAACACTGAAAGACTCTGCAACTGTGCTATGGTAGACACAGGACAATCAGCTGCGTATAATTCATATGCAGCCAGAGAACGCCTGCTCTGCATACAAAGTGTCTGGGTCAGCGTCTCCATTTGCATGTAATTGATGGGATGATTGCTCACACACAAACAGGGGTGGCAGCAGCAATTGATCTGTGCAGAATACAGATACGGCCCTATCTGTTCACACACTACATCGGGGGCAGGCAACCTTGGTACTCCAGTTGTGGAACTACAAGTCCCATGATGCACTGCCAGCAATCTGAACAATCTGCCAGCCACAGGCATGACTCCCAGAGTTATAGGTATGATGACATTTGTAGTTTCACCACAGCTGGAGTTCCAAGGTTGTCTACCCCTGCACTAAGTGTGGAGGAGGCCAAAGTTCCTCCGCTGCAGATTCCTTCTGGTGGAGAGGCTACTCATGTGAATGAGCCCTTAGGAATGAGGTTTGTACTGCTTGCTACCTTGGATTCATGGTGAATCTTGTGGTTCCTAAACTTGGAGTCCTGGTGAAATCATGTGTGAATACCTCCCCGTCTTTTTTTACCTGTAATGTATTTCTTGGCCTTTACACCTTGACCAGTCAGCTCAGAAGGGCCAATAATGGGGATTAGGGAGAATACAGTCCCCTTAATACATTGAGCAGCCATAGTGGCTTAGAGATTAATACTTCTGCCTTGCAGCACTAGTATTCTTGATTCAGATTCTGGACAGGGCCGGGAGCTTGCAGGTGCCTATGTAATTTGCTCCCACACTCAGTGCAATAATGGAACTTATGGCTATGTATGGGATAATTGTCTCATGACCAAACTGGGCCCATGTGTAACATTTTCTGTATGCTGAGTCGCACATGCACTGCTCAGCACACAGACCCGGCATGCAGAAATAAATAACTGCTGTGGGCATGTGCAGGAGTCACTTCATGCTGGTTGGCCAATGAAGAGGCCACAGACGCCTAATCTGGAAGAGAACTGAGCCAAAGGCGGAATCGCCAGAGAGAGGATCGCAGTGCTGGAGGGGATCGGTTTGGCAGCCAGATCGGACATGTTGTGCTAATATGCTGTGCATGCGACTGCCTTATGGCTGAAAGCTCCGGGAAGGGGTTGGGGGGGGGGGGGTAATTACATAGCCGTT
>NW_017307557.1:424745-431336 GCF_000935625.1 Nanorana parkeri
GGGGGGGGTAACTTTACTACCGCTTTCATCTTTTTTGTGTGTATATTAGTTTACATTGTATGCCGGTACGATCTTTATTTTAGATTAAACTGTTTGGGGGGTTTTTTTCTATAAGAATTTCCTTTAAAAAAAAGTGTGCTTTTGTGTTTTAGGGGGTTTTCATTTATTTGGGGGGTTTATTGGTTTTTATGTTATGTAGATAGTCCCTTTTTTTAAGCTTGGCATGCTCAAAGCTCAGCATTCACTTGATAATCTGTTCCTGGAGCTGCCTTTTGTTAGCTGCATCCTGCTGTTTCATTATATCACTCACATTCCCTGCACGTTCTATACCCATAGTAAAAATAAAAGTTAGAAATACATTGGTTAGACCTGTAATCTGTGATTAATATTGTCCTGCTTCTTGTTAGTTTTACACTGCTGTATCCTCTGTGGTATCTTAATTCTTGTAGTAAGAATCCTGCCCGTGCCCTTTGTCTCTAGTACATCTGGGCCTAGCTTTGCTCATTACATTTGTCCTACTGCTGGTCAATTTTATAGTGTTGTATCATCTTTGGTCTCCTAAATCATGTAGCAATATACCTGCCCATTATTTTTGTCTCTATCAAATTTTGGGACATTCCTAAATCCTGCTGCTGGTCAGTTTTACACTGCTGTATCATCTGCTGTATTTCAATTCTTGTAGTAAAACCCCTGACTGAACTCGGTGTCTCTAGTACATTTCGGCCAATTCTCCCTCATTCAATCTGTCCTGCTGCTGACCAATTTTAAACTGCCATATCATCTACGGTCTCTTAATACTTGCAGTAAAACCCCTGCCTGTACTCTCTCTCTAGTACATTTCGGTCAATTCTCCCTCATTCATACTGTCCTGCTGCTGGCAAATTTTACACTGCTATATCATCTGCGGTCTCTTAATTCTTGAAGTAAAACTTCTGCCTGTGCTCTGTGTCTCTAGTACATTTCGGCCCATTCTCCCTCATTCAATCTGTCCTGCTGCTGACCAATTTTACACTGCTATATCATCTGCAGTCTCTTAATTCTTGCAGTCAAACCCCTGCCTGTACTCTGTCTCTAGTACATTTCGGCCAATTCTCCCTCATTCAATCTGTCCTGCTTGCTGACAAATTTTACACTGCTATATCATCTGTGGTCTCTTAATTCTTGCAGTAAAACCCCTGCCTGTGCTCTGTGTCTTTAGCACATTTTAGCTCATTCTCCTTTAATAAAAATGTCCCATTGCTGGCCAGTTTTACATTGATATATTATCTGCAATCTCTAAATTCTTAACGACAGTTTGATAGAAATTGGCCAGCCTCAGGAGAATTTTCCAAGGAAAGCCTCGGCAACCTACTGACATATATCTATCCACCAGTCAAAGCGGGCCAAGTACAGCTTGATTAAAAAAACCATGTGTCACTGCTAAAATGACCTAAATAGGTTTTATCAATTCATTGTATATCTTGCCATGTTACATTCAGATTCACTCACCAGAAGGAGGTTCAGAAATTTCATTTTCCACATGGACGCCAGTAGAAACTACACTGGAATTGGCCAGTGCTGCTGTTTTCAGATCATTCTTCTTATACTCTGCAGTAAGCAGATTTGGTTTAGTGATTAAAGCTGAACTCAAGGAAAACAGTTAATTACTAGGATAAAATTCATATAGGGAAACTCATGTCACTCAGGCATTCATGTCCACCCGGTCAAAACCAGGCGGTCCCATTGATCTTGGTCAGCCGAAGCCAACCACCGAGTACTAGGTTTGGGGCTCTCCCAAAGAGAGTCCCAGGGTAGGCCTGAAGACCCACACCCTCCATCCTGTGTGTGTGTGTGTATGTATATATATAAATACACCATTGACCACAACCAGTATTCTGAGTGGACAGTGAAGGAGCAGCAGTAGACTGAGATCATCCATCTGCTCCCTCTGCTCTTTCTTTCTATCATCCTGTTCCTTGTCAACACTTTTTCATGCAGAACACCTGATTACATCCCCCAGATCGCATTTAATGCCATGTTTTGTCAATTAAGACCTTACCAAGGGCTGGGTCCAAGTCAAATAGAGCCTATGTTATAGCAAAAAGGCTGCAGTATTACACTTTTCTGGTGTGTCTCTTAGACTGATGGTACCAAGCCAGCTCCCCTTTTTGCCTTTATTATTAATGTGGTCCCGTCCATGCTCCACCTCCTGTGACCTGTTTCCTAGAAAACTGGGGGAGCCACTTATCGCACATACGAGATGGTACTGTCCTCTGGAGAGCTGTGAAGGCGTACTGTAGAAGTGTGTTTTACTTACACTTGGAGACACCTCTAGGTACAAATGTTTCAGTTATACTAACAGTTAAATAATAACTTCTGTAATTGTAGTAATATTTCCAAATTAAGATACTCACTAGACATCAGAATTCCAAGTGTCAGGCTGAAAATGAGCACCAGGACCAAGATAATGGCTATGAAAATGAGTATAGTGAGACGATTATGATGAGGCCTTCTACTCTGTAGAGAAACTAAAGAGATCACAAATTACTCTTATTACACTGAGATGAATGCTTCTAAACCCTTTCAGTATATACACCATTTCTTTATCAATTGTGATTATTACTAGGGAAATACTGTACATAGATCTGGCCATTGAAAACTCTTTCACAATTCCCTGCTGAAAACTAACAGTTAACATAAATCTGAACAAAAAAGTGAGTTCATTGGATAGAATATTGTAGTAGTGGAAATACCAGAGAATGTCTGCAGCAACTGTGGTGAAGAACAACTACAGTTAGGGATGCACCGATACCGGTTTTTCGGTATTGAGTACGAGTATCGATATTTATCTTTCGGCACTCTGCGTTTCAATATTTATCTTTCGGCTGATACGGAGTATCGATACCAGTACTTCTGCTAGCATGGAGCCGGCTCTATGCTGTTTTGCCAGCTCAAGGGTGATTGGCCAGGAAGCCGGCTTCCCAGCCAATCAGCATGGAGCCGGCCAAACGACATGGAGGCGGCTTTCCGGCCAATAAGGAAGCCAGATGGCAAGTCATTACCCATTGCTAGGCTTCCTAATCGGCCAGAAAGCTGGCTCCATGTTCCCTCGCGGCACTACCATTCAGGGGAAATCTCACTCTGACCAGAAGTTCCGGTATCGGGAGTATTGGAGCATTTGGGCGAGTATGAGTACTAGCCCAAATACTGGGTATCGGCACCGATACTAGTATCAGTGCATCCCTAACTACAGCTCTACCTTTGCCAGGCGGTCGTGTGATGGTGTGATAGTTGGGGTGGGGTGCTGCTTGGTTTGGGTATTTAGTTTCCCTCTAGTCTACATTTGAGAAAAGTTGCCTGTGCCCCACTAAAACAGATCAAATAAAAAATTGCAAAGAAATGTATGGTGTGAGTGGGGGAGCGGTACTGAACACATGCCATCATTATTTTCTCCAAAATTACGTGTCAGTAACAAAATGGTCGGTGTAAGGCAGTCATGTCAGTTGACATATTTCACAAAAGCATTCCAGCCTTAAGCACAGTTAACAGTAACAGAAAACAGTCCAAAGTAGAAGTTACACAGAGATATCATAAACCTCTACTAACCAGGGCCTTAAAAAGAAGGAATACACATCTGTAAGTTTGCCACTCTGTTTCATAGTAAACTCATGAGTGGTCCATTTGAAGACTTTTTACCAGTTCACTACTATGCCAGGCAAAGCCAAAATGTATGCAGTTTGGTGTGTGTGTGTGTGTGTGTGTGTGTGTGTGTGTGTGTGTGTATGTGTGTGTGTGTAAGGCCATTGGCTTTGTTACATAATAAAAAGTTATTTCTTACCAGTACTGACTTGCATGGATCGTGTGACAAATTCTAAGTCTGTAAAGGCTCCTGATGAGATGAAATCTGATCCAGTGTCAAAGTCAAGGTTACAGAACATTACCTGTCAGAGGGAGAAGATTTGGACTTTATTAGACTTGTGCATTTGTTTTCATCCGAACTGACATTCGGACATAAATCGTCAAATTCCAAAATTCAGATGAATCCGAATTTTCAAATGACAGAAAAAACGAATTTGAATGTATCCAAATTTTTGACAATGAAAATACAGATACATCCAAATTTTGTCCGAATATAATCAGGAATGAACTGATGCCTATCAGTTAAATGCCTATCAGAGTGCCCCCCTACATTGGCTGTCCCCATCAGAGTGCACCCTTACATTGGTTGTCCCCATCAGAGTGCTCCTTTACATTGGCTGTTCCTATGAGAGTCCCCCATTACATTGGTTGTCCCCATCAGAGTGCCCCCCTACATTGGTTGTCCCCACCAGAGTGCCCCCTTACATTGGTTATCCCCATTAGAGTGCCCCCTTACATTGGCTGTTCCTATGAGAGTCCCCCATTACATTGGTTGTCCCCATCAGAGTGCCCCTCCTTACTTTCGTAATTATTGTAAGGAGGCACTCTGATGGGGGCAACAAATATAAGGGGAACACCGATGGGGGCAAATAATAATTAGTTCTCCCTGTTAGAGTGCCCTCTTACACTGGTTGTCCCCTAAAGGTCCCGTTCACACCAATGCAGTGTGTTAACGTTTTTCTTAGTACCTTAGTGATATAAACTAAATCTGCCCACACACTGCTCTATTTTTGTCGTTCAATCAGCTGACTTAACAAAAAAAAACCCGGCAGATTTCTCCATCAATGCTACGAGTGTGTTGATAGAGGAATCCCTGCTGTTCCTTTTGTATTCTGGCGGCCGCTGTCAGAACACCTGAACAGAGCCGGCAGCTCATTGGCTCAGCTAACAGCTTCAATTCAAGCCAAATGAGTGCGATTTTGCACAGTGTATGGCCACCTTAAGAAACAGAATACAATGTGGCTTTCCCAATACCTAATACCTAATCTCACATAAAATAAAATATTACTTTTATTTAATACATTTAAAATGTTTACACACGTGGGAGGAGCCAGGAGGTGGAGATTGGTATGGACTGCTGAAGAGGACGGCTACTCTTACAACACACACAGGGACCATGGGAAAGGCCAGTGCTAGACTATTTTGCACCCTAGGGAAGACCAGCTACTTGCACCTCCCCTCCCGTGACGCAACCCCCAATCCCCCCCCTGCGCAGGCCCCATTCTCCTGCGGGTTAGCTTCTGCAGGCGACAGGTGGATGTAATTTAATTTGAAATAGCCAATAGCAGACTGGCTATTGAAACCCCACCCACTGGGCAGAGGAGTGAACCTGAGAGAGAAACTACTCAGTGGGCGGGTGCAATAGCCAGCCTGCTATTTGCTTTGCAATTTGAAATAGAAAGGGGCGCCGTGGGGGATGAATGGTCAAGGCTGTGCCCTAGGTAGCAGTACCACCCTCCAGAAGGAAGGACAATGTCAGCACCAATTCAGAGATGATTTGAGAATCTACAGCTGAGTGATACACAAATAAGATACAGTTTTTTGTTAATAAGGCACTTGAATGCATTTTTAAGGTTTAACTCCTGAGTTTAGTGTGACTTTAACAAGTGACCCCCTCTGTTCTTATCCCTAGTTACTTTGAAGACCCTGAGAGTAGGCTAATTCAATATTATTTTTCTTGAAGGGATTTCCATATGTTTGGCTTTAAGGCTTACATCAGATTTAACTGTGTGACTTCTAAGATTAATCTTAGCCAATTTAACAAAACAGTGAGGGGAATTTATCATAGCAATTGCGAGAGTTTGAACTTGCACGGAATATATTTGACGCACTTTGCACCAGATTTATGTTGCTAGTCTAATGTTCATAAATGAGATTAAATAGACTCCAGGAAAGAAGACTCGCAACTCCAGACCAAAAACGTAACTATCTCATATTGAAGAAGTGGGGACTTTGTAAGTTGTGATTGTTGTGTTAGGTGATGCTCCCGTTTCAGACAGCCCAGAACAAGTGCAGATGGAAACAGTCGCAAACTTTTACAAAACAGGCGCAAAACACGTGCATTTGGAAAAATAGTGCAAGCTCTGCTCAAAAGAGGAGCACATGTTCAAGACAGATTTTTACATTTAAAAAAATGATCTAAGAGTCTAAAACTGTCGCAATTGTTTTAATAAATTCCCCCCATTGTGTTTAATACTAAAAAAAACCTCTAAACTAGGTTCAACCTTGCACAACTGCTATAGTGGTGGGCATTAAAAGATGGTGACATTTCTATTCACATTTAAAGCAGTAGTCTTACCCTTCTGGGACTATTTCCAAACCATTTTTGTGGTGCCTCTTAGGATCAGTCTGTAGAATCTCTCATACCCTCTGGTAGAAGTTCCAGTCAATGTCAAAAAGCCTATCTGATGACGCATGCTTATTGTTTATGCTAAGCTGTGCAGCACACTGGGAAAGTTCTGGCTTTGCTATTTTCTCTTGCGTATCAAGTAACCTAATCTTTTACTGTAATTAAAATGTTCTCTTAAGTTAGCTGCCTGCCTCCTAACCTACTCTATACCTCCTATTACTATGTCGTGGTCAAAACTGGATTGCATGTTTTACATTTTTTAAATGTATATTTATATATATATATATATATATATATATATAAATATATATATATATATATATATATATATATTGTACAATGTG
>NW_017307557.1:431913-433381 GCF_000935625.1 Nanorana parkeri
TATATATATATATTGTACAATGTGCCTGCTTTTAAATCAAAGTGGTGGAATTTGGTGAGTAGATCTGTTTGTCCTACAGTATGTGCCAATAACAACAGCATAGGTTATAAATTAGTCTTCTTCCAACTATCGGCTACCATTCTAGCAGTTTTTCATATACCTCATCCTCAGAGCGGACATGTTGAGAGACACAGGGGTTCTCACTCAGTGCGTGTTCTTGCTGTATCAATATGGTATCTCCAGGTCCTCCTGGTTCCGGGTTTAAATGATGCATAGATACACAGCTCTTGAGGTGTTGAGTTATTGTCATTAGGGGGTGTTAGGATTCTGCTGGGAGAAATATTTAAAATATAATCAAAGCTGATGCTGATAGTTGCACATGCACATTTTTAAAATATGTAATATATTAAGATATATGGCAGATAACATGAATGAGAGATTGCCCTTCCAAGTTTGAGATTTGACCTGGGCGGATTCATTTAAGGCAGCAACTCGTGAGCTTTTGGTGGTCTGCTCCAAATGCAGTATGCCATTTAACATTGGAATTATGTCTCCAGGTCAAACATGTGGCCTTGCATCCATAACCATCTCCCTGTGCCTGGTCCACTGTCCCTTGGCAGAGTTCGTGTCATCAGAGACAACCTCCCATTTGTAGAAACATATTTATCAATGCTTGACTGCACATGGAGCTAGACACATGTCAGCATTGCACAGTGCTTTCATCAGCATTTACATTTAGGTCATCAATGGTGCTGAACACATGTGTGTAACCCTTTTCTTGTTCTGAATCTTCATAATCATCCTCAGTCAGAAGGTTGTAGCATTGCTAGACAGAAACTTTCCCACAAATGGCCTTGGTTGCTCACTATCATCAGTATCCTAAAACTCAGTACCGTCACCTCTACTAGCGACTGTTGCAGCCACTGACATAAATATTTGCCTTTGCTAGTTAAAGTGGATCTTTACCCCTTTGACTAAAAAACATATCAGCATACATCTCTACATGCAGATGTGAAATCATATTACATTCATTAGCTAAAAAATAATCTAAATGTGCATACAAGGGACGATATCGCGTCAAATAATGGGGAAGACGTGGAAACCCTATGGCTGGAGCTAGATATGACGGACACTAGCCGTAAACTTCTCGTGGGTATTTGCTATAAACCTCCAAATATAGGGGAAGAGGGAGAAGTCAATCTTCACTCACAGATAGGAATAGCTGGAAGAGAGGGCAATGTAGTCGTGATGGGTGACTTCAATTACCCAGACATCAATTGGGCCAATGGAACTTCGGGTTCGGCAAAGGCGGGGCGATTTCTAAACATGTTGCGCGACAACTTCATGGACCAGATGGTGGAGACTCCTACCAGAAAAAATGCCATCTTAGATCTAATTGTCACTAATAATGCAGAGTTAATCGAGGATATTGTAATTGGGGAGTCATTGGGTAATAGTGATCACAATG
>NW_017307557.1:433926-447916 GCF_000935625.1 Nanorana parkeri
GAGGTGAGGAGATTAAGGGGGGATATGATTTCCATGTACAAAATGTTCAATGGTGGTAGCAACATTAGCGATAAACTGTTTAAAATTAACTCCGTTACAAAAACTAGAGGCCACCACCTAAAATTGGTGGAAAAAAAATTCCAGCACAAGGGGCGAAGGGGGTACTTCACAGTAAGATCAGTTAGGGTCTGGAACTCACTGCCACAGACAGTGATTTCAGCAAAGAATGTGGAATTGTTCAAGAAACTTTTGGACGATTTCTTAAGGGACCGTAATATACAGGGGTACAGGTACTTCTAGAATGAGATCCTAATAGGTTGGACTTGATGGACTAATGTCTTTATTCAACCTCAAATACTATGTAACTATGTAACTAACATATTTTTATTTTACCTACAATTTTCCCACTTCTTG
Source organism: Nanorana parkeri (assembly GCF_000935625.1). NCBI lineage: Eukaryota > Metazoa > Chordata > Amphibia > Anura > Dicroglossidae > Nanorana > Nanorana parkeri. Next base: position 434,341 of record NW_017307557.1, read on the forward strand.
GTCCAGTTTTGGCACAAATGATGTAATCGTGCCCAAGCATTGCATCCTGGGAAGGTTACATTAGCAGATCATTGTTGGGAAATTTCATCTCTAATCTCACAAGATCTCAGGGAAAGGCATTTTCCTCCCCTGAGATGATGTGGATGGTCACATGTCCTAGTCACATGTGCCAGAGTTCCAGGAAGTAAAGGGACATATATTAACCTGCCCTTACTTAAAATGGCCACTGTGAGATGACTGGGGAAGAAAATAGAAATAAGGTATGCAAAGAATAAAAAGCTGGCAATTATCTAGAAGTACGTGTTTGTAGATTGTCATTACTAAACATTTCTAAAGGTGTGTTTGTTGTTATTTTGAAGATATGGGTAAAGGTCCTCTTTTAAAAAAAATAAATATATTCTTTATTTATTTATTTATAGTTATAAAACAACATATACAAGCAAAGTACATCAATAGGATGCAAATCGTCAAAGGAGGTAAGCATATAATACACTTGATCAACATAACCACAGAAGATTCGTATTGTCAGTAACCATACAGCGGTGGCAAACCAAACGCCATCCGAGCACCATTGAGTCATAGGAAACATTGACATTGTACTTGCAGCAGGACTAAGCTCAGGAAACCATGTGCATAAGTACATCCTTAATTTCTGTGGACAATCAGGAGAATGAAACTAAGGAATGAAAAGAGGACATACAGGGGGGCGGTTCGAGAAACAGTGAGATATGAGAGAGAGCAGCAGAAGGGAGCAGGAAGGAAAGAGATAGGAGGTATGGGGAGAAGGTAGTAGTCGTCACCATTCAAGCTTCCATAATTGTGCCGTATTCCGCAGTTGTGGTATATTCTATCCAGTAATACCAGGGGGCCGTAAATCTGGAGGAGGTGCCCTTGATGGAACTGGTAAGATCTTCCATGAGTCTGGTGTCATTTATTTTGGAGAATCAGAGCCGAACCGAAGGTGGGGACTCCTGTTTCCATAATAGGGGTATACATGCGTAAAGGTCCTCTTTAACTGACAGTGCCAGCTGTCACCGACTTATCACTATGTGTGACTTGATTTTGCTGCTCATACACAAGAATGCAGAAGCTTTAAGCATGGTAGGAATTTTGGTATGTTAGCCAGGATAAGGTAGGAATGGGAGTAGAATAAAAATAGGAACAGCCTCATTATAATGCCTCATTATAGGGACGGTCCTGGCTAGTAAGAATAAATAATCACCCACTTGGTTATTAACAACAAGTATTTCAAGCTAGCATTTTACCATACATATTTACATCATGCTTAAAAGGTGTTTTCCCACAAAGTCTCAGACACAATTGCGATATGCAAGCACTTTTATTACTAACTGAAATACATACACCAAAAAACTAATATAATTACAAATATGGCTCTGCCTCCCTCCAATGTGAAATACAAGGCCAGACATTTGTGTAATAGGTTTCCATATATTATCTGTAATATTCCTGAATAATTCCAATTATTACTGACTGCAGCTGGCATAATATTATGATTTTGTTTTGGCATTGTTATATGACACTCGTTGTGGGGAATACCGTTTACTAATTGTTGTTGTATGGTCCAAGGTATGGATAGGGTTGCCACCTCTCCGAGATTCACCCGGACAGCCGGGTTTTGAATGCCACGTCCGGGTTTCACGGCAGCTAAAACCCGGACAAAAGATGGAAAGCAGACAGGGGCAACCAAAATTAAGATAGGGGCTTCTGGCCCCCCACTGAAAATAGTCTCGGCTGTGATATTTACATATTAATAGGTGGCGCTATTTACATATGAATAAGCCGCGACTCATTCTTCCAAAATAATCTCTGCGTGTCGCTAGAGTGTTCGGGTCTCGCTGGAAGAAAAGGTGGCGACCCTAGATATGGATTATATTAACATTGGAATATGTGAGAGTTTGGTTACATAGATGATCTCCCCTTCTTAACAGAAGGAAATGTATAAAGAAACAAACGGTCTGGCTAATATACAATATGTAAAACACAAGTCTACACACCATCCAATAACTGTAGAGTTTATTCAAATATATGACACAGTGCTTTAAAAAGTAGTTGCTGGCTGGGCCCTCTAGTGGCCAGTAAATGTAAATCTTCATTGACAGTAAATGGTCTGGCTGAATCACTGGAATTACTCCAACACCATTCTCTTAGCCAGGGCAGATTGTACAGGGGATGAAATGAGCAGAACAAGATGCATTACATGGACGTACTGGAGGTGGACAAAAGAAGCATTGTGGGAGATACTGGAGGTGGATGAGAAAAACAGTACAGGAGGGATGCATAGATAGTCAACGTGCTCCCATCTTCCACTCAGCCAACCTTAGATATGGTCCAAAATAGGCAAAAAGACAAGAGACCAAATCTACACAGATTTTTTTAAAGATGAATAAATCTATTTTTTGTTTGTTTGCTAAAATGTGGTGCATTGCAACTGGCACAAGAAGTAGGCAGCTCCTAAAGGTTCAAAATTGCAGTAATGAGACCTCAAAACATACTAGTTAAAACACATTCAAGGGCCTGCTATTACTTTACCGGCAAATACATGGGTGAGAATAGGTCCATGAGGTCAAAACAGTTATTGTATATATTTATATAGTTTTTATAAACCAAGGGGAAGTAAAGGGAAGGAGGCGTGGGCTAAACAGGATCTTGGTATAATGGGATGGCAGTTTTGGAGTAGGGCCTTTGTGTAATGTAAACATGGTGCTGGCAATACAACAAGCCCATTGGAGTATACAATAAAAATAACAATAACATAAAAATACAATAACATGTATAATATACAAATAAAAAAAAACAGTATACATAAAAATGAAACCCAAAAATTGTCTGCCAAATAAGTAAATACTAAACATAGAGCCTTACAGGTTTTTTTTTTTCCAAACGATAGTGAGGTATTTGTATCTCTTTAAAGTTGCAGTAGATTGTTAGCTCTTCTACCAAGTAAACTAATGTTGCAAAAAGAGCATTAAACAGGATATGGAAAAGGCAACAATGAGGTATGGTTGTTACCATCAAAGTTGCAATACATTTACTGGAGCTGGGTCATCAGCTGTGCATCCCGGGTAGCTGTAATATCTTCAACACAGCTACCTGTAGTGTAAATCTGAATGTTTAGAACCAGTAATGCCTGCTATTTTCCATGATCTTACAGTCATGCTGCAGCTGCAGTCTTTCTACTCCACAGATAGGACCTGGTCTTTCATTACATCTGCCATGACCTTATGGCCTAAAGAGACCCTGTCACCAGTCTATTCATTTATACAACAATATTCCCATAGGCTTATATATGCACTTAACGTATTTACCTGTAACAGCGTCCCATGTACAGACACTCAAAAACCCAGAGACTGCTGATGATGTCAGCAGTCCCAGCAGATTTGGAGCTGTCACTCTAGTGACACTATAGTATTTCCCTTTGATCTTTGCCCAGCTGCTACATAAAAAGTTAAGTAGGGAGGTAAGCGATGTAGGAGCTGGACCAGCATAGACAGTAATCAGACACTTCCAGAAGAGGTAGAAGGCTATTACATGCAAGCAGGGAAAAGGCAATGTTAGGAAACTGACATGTCAAATTTTCTAGCAAGCTCAAAGGCTCATTGCAAGTGAATAAAAAGTAGTTTATGCAAAGGAAAAACACAGTAAGCACGGTAAGTATTTTAAATACTTCCTTTTTCTATGCTTTTACCTGCAAATATTTAAATGTGGTCACGGGGTCTCTTTAGTTTCATAGAATTCATATTTAATACATGTCAGTATGTACCTTATATGAATATAATCATCCACACATCCTGTATGTGTCATGCATTAAAACTTCTTATACTGCTATACTGCTTTTTATGTATGGACAAGTGTGGGTATTTTTATATAATTACAGTGAATGCCCGCTCATGCTGGATGCATTGGGCTGTGCTCAGCAGCCTTGCCCAGTGCAATTCCAGTGTATAGAAAAGGTGATCTGCCTTGTATACTCTTAAATCAGTCAGCAATGCAGCAATGTATGCTGAAAGACAATACCAGATGCAGAACTTTTTTCACCACATCATAGCACGCTGCCTGAACAGAAGTGAATCAAATGTCATTTTTTGACATTTCAATAAAATTTGAACAAAAAAGGTAAACAGTGTAATGTGCTAAAAAGAGCGCACCACTTCGCACAGCCACTGTAAACGGACCCTAAAGGTTATCAGTTTTTTTCACATAAACGTTTTAGTTTGGGATTTAGTGGCCACTTACATCGATAAAGCATCAAATTGTACAGTTTATGAATTCACATTACTGACGGTGCCACTGAGCAATGTAGAATCATTGGAAGGGAAACATAAAAGTTGAACTTACTGCATGTCACCTAAACAGTTTTCCTACTTTGTGTACAAATAAACTATAAAATAGTTTTGTGTGTTGAGTTTGTCAAACAATTAACACAAACATTGTGCTCAAACTGCAGCACGAGCATTACGTACCTGTTGTGATTCTGAGAGTTTCTTTTCCCTGTTGTGAAACTTTGTAAGCTTGAAGCAGAGTGCCAAAGGAGAGAGGGGGGCCTGCTAGAAAATGTGCCAGACAATCTAATCCGAGTCAGGTGAGTGACCCTCCCCGTAATGCCAAGAAATCCACCTCAAGCACTTTAAATTAAGTTTTTTTGTTTTAACTTTAAACACAATCGTTAGGACATTACAGCATGCACATTATGAATAACTCAGGGCATAACATTGTACAGAATAAATGTACAGTGAAAATGAGGGTCGGGTAAAGTCTTTAGACAATTGTTTTGCACATATTATATGAGTTGTGATGTTTTTTAATAAAGTGACAACTTTACAAAATTAAAAAACAAAAAAGCAGAATGTTTCCTTCATATTTGCGTTTTCCTTGAATTTGTCTAGATCAGCCTTTCTCAACCAAGGTGCCTTCTGTCTTCCTCAAGGGCGCCTTGAAATTTTCGCAAAGCGTCATGCCTTTCCATGGTGCATACAGACATCTGATGTGAATGGGGGCTCCAGATGTAAAGGGGGAACTCTAATGGGAAAGGGTGGCTCGGATATAAATGAGGGGGTACTGATGTAAAGGAGGAGGCTTCTGATGCGAAGGACGACTTGTGATGTGAAGGGGGAACTCTGCAGTTAAGGACAGCCCCAAGTGTGAGATAAGAGACTGATGTGAAAGGAGGGGGCTCCTGATTTGATTGGAGGTACCTAATATAAAGGGTGGTTTCTAATACAAAGAGTGGCTCCTAATTTAAAGGGGGACTCTGGTGTGAAAACAAGGCTCATGATGTGAAGGGGAGGACTCTGATGTGAAAGGAGGGGGCTCCTGATGTGAAGGGGGCTCCTTGTTTAAGGGGTGGCTCCTAATGTAAAAGACTCTGCTGTGAAAACAGGGCTCCTGATTTAAAGGGGTGGCAGGAGGGCTTGTGATGGGGGCCTTCTGATGTGAAAGGTGGGATTCTGATGTGAAGGGGTTTTGCCTGGAGTCCCTACTTTGAATACATACTGGACCCCTATCTGGAATGGATTCACGGTGCTAAAAGGCAATCAAAATGTAGCTTTGCCTTGTGTGGATGACAATGTCTTGGAAGATACTGGTGTCACCTAGGGTTTTCACCCACACAGGATGAGGGGTTTCAGAATTTGTTTCCAGTAGGTGGAAAACAAGATTGTCTGGTCCGGGTTCTGGAGTCCGGAGGCTTTGTAGAGTTAGGCCCCAACCCTAGGTCTTCCAGCATTACCAGCACCCACTGATTGTGCAGTTCGGCACAAGCCCTTTTGGTTTAGAAGCTGACTGTGGCTCAGGGTTCCTCTTTCAGAGACACATGGCTGCAGGAGCAATGTGTGTTAACATTTACTAGAAGAGTGTCTGTTCTGACCTCAGAGGGAGGTGTACTTACCAGGCTGCCACGTGTGTTTTGCTGTCTGTTAAACAGACTGTGGGTCTGAGGGGACCAAAAGTAGCCAGGAGGCTAGAAGAATTTATGTTTGATGTGATGTTGGAAACTCTTGTGAATTACACCCTGCTGTAATTGAGCTTTTATTTAATGAATAAACATGGATGGAAAGCCCTTGAATGAAGCGATCGGACTGGACCTTGAAAGCACTACATTTGAAGCTGAACCTTAAAAAAAAAAAATACAGACTCTTAAATAAAAAAAAAAATGGAAAAAGTAATACATTCACTTTAGTGACTGCCCCACAAGCTGCTCATTCTCACCACTTCACCTAGGCTGCAGGCACTTCTAAGTGACCTTCACCATAAACTCAGTGAACAACTTCTGAAATCTCTTCGGTCCTTGGTGGCATAAAGTTTATTTTCTTCTACTGATTTATTGCAAAGCACCAAGAGAACTGTGGACAGTGCTGGTTGTTAGCATGTTATTTCCTTCCACATCCACAAAGCTGCTTCATAACATAAACAAGTGATTAGCACAGCCAGTTCATAATTGAGCACTCTGAATCCTAGTGAATAATACAGAAACTACGCAAACAGTCTGTTTGGGCCTTTTACATTGCCAAGAAAACCAAGCAGGTAACGTCTGCTGCTTAATAAGGAATTATTATGCACAGTCTCAGCCTTGTTTTTTCTCAATATCGTTCTGCTAAGAAATAACAAATCAGAAATTTGCCTGGAGTTTCTTGCCTACAGGCACTGTGTGCATAAGAAAGAGCTGTTAGTTCAGCTCTCACGCTCTGAACTCTTACTGAACTCTTCACAACACAACTGACACAGGACACCATTGCCAAACAAAATGACCCCACTGCCAACCAAAATAACACCACTGGAAGCCTAAATGGCCACTGACGACCAAAATGACCACTGCCAACCTAAATGACCACTGCCAACCAAAATGACCCCACTGCCAACCAAAATGATCACTATCAACCAAATTGACCCCACTGCAAATCAAAATGACACTCCTGACAACCAAAATGACACACTGCCAACCAAAATGACCACTGCCAACCAAAATGATCACTATCAACCAAATTGACCCCACTGCAAATCAAAATGACACTCCTGACCACCAAAATGACACACTGCCAACCAAAGTGACACCGCTGCCAACCAGAGCCCCCCATAGTCTGGTCATCCCAATCTCACTGCTTTGCTCTGTACCCCCACTGAAAAACACAGGCAAGTGGGGACACAAAGGCCGGGCCACAGCTGCAACAAGAAGTCAGTGTCTCACAAACAGAACCAACCCAAAGTATGTGCTCCAATCACAGCCGACCACTGTTTCCTAAGTCCTGGGAATACAGAACTTTAACATACAGACCATGCATCTCCAAAGTTGTATGTTTGAGCTCCATGGCTGTATTAGGAATATACAGTATGTATAGCATTATTTTTTGCCTGCTGTAATTTTTACTATCTGTTCTAAGTCTGTGTATGTGAGCAGTGCACAGTACCACTTCTCATGTTCTATGTGCTGGGTATAATTCTCAGTATCTATTCCTATTCTGTATGTGTAGACCCTGCACAGTACCACTTTTCTTGTTCTGTATGCCAGGTATAATTCTCAGTATCTGTTCTGTACTCTGTCCAGTACCAGTTCCTTATTTTGTATGCTGGTTGTAATTCTCAGTATCTGTTTTGTCTGTGTATGTATGGAGACAATATAGTACTACTTCTCTGATTAAGTACAAGTAGTACTTCACCCCTCACTCAAAAAAATTATTCTATATATGCTGGTAATTTTACCTTGATATAATTTTTTTTGTACAGGTTGCATAAACCACCAAGACTCCTTTCTCCCAGGGTTAAAAAAAGTAGCCACAGCAGAAACATGAAATCATATGCAGAAAACGTAAATGTAAATATTTTACTAGTGTTAGTGGCTAAAATGCTCCCCAGTATGAGTCTAAACTGCTCTCCACCAGCATTCAGCTGTTCTCTGTGTTGAAGCAGCGTCCTCTGTGTAGCAATCCGACATGCCCCCTACTAAGTATGGAGAATTAGATAAAGATGGTATATATATATGTATAGTCAATATTTTTGCTATCTCCTTTGAAGAAACATCTGTATTGTGGATGTTTTGTAAATAAGGAAAACTTTGCTGCTTCAGAAGGTAAGATATCAAAGGACACTGCAACTACTAAACATTTAAATGTTGAGCACTATAAATACATCAGTAGTAAAGCCTGAATATAATATATTACTTGAGTTTGTTAAAACTAGCGACTCAGATGTAAAAAAAAAAAGACTCTGGAAACCAAGGACAATTGGCAACTAAGCACACATTTAATGTTAAATAAACATTACATTTAATTTGCTGTTATTGGAAGTGATTTAATAAACTCGCTCGTTGTTCCTTTACGTTGGGCTGCAATGTTTTCTTTTCCCATGTGACGTGTTTTTACTACTCCATAAGGTTGACGTTTGGCTTCCTTGGTTTCCATAGCAGAATCCTAACAATGAATCTTCAATGCTTCTTCTGTACCTGCATTGGCCATTCTTTGGAAGGCGTGGACTCATATAATTCAATCCTGAACTGGCTGTGCTGTCTGTTATTCTCCTCTCACTCCTTCCTAAGCAACAACTATATTTGCGGTGAGTTATTGTTGTGATTGATATGAGATCTGACTTTATGAGACTGTACAAAGCATACAGGTGAAACTCAAATAATTAGAATATCGTGCATAAGTAATTGCAGTAATTGCTGCAAAAGGGGCCCAAACCAAGTACTGAGTACATATGCATGCTTGTACTTTTCAGAGGTCCGATATTGTTCTATGTACAATCCTTGTTTTATTGATTGCATGTAATAATCTACTTTTTTGAGGTTGTGGATTTGGGGTTCTTGGGGTTTTCATGAGCTGTAAGCCATAATCATCACAATTATGACAAATCACGGCTTGAATTATCTTGCTTTGCATGTAATGAGTCTATCTCATATATTAGTTTCACCTTTTAAGTTGCATTAGTGAAATAAATGAACTTTGCACAACTAGACATGTGACTAGACATGAGACGGTTTGAATTATCTTGCTTTGCATGTAATGAGTCTATCTCATATATTAGTTTCACCTTTTAAGTTGCATTAGTGACATAAATGAACTTTGCACCTATACCTATATCTTTAAAACAACAACAAACACACCTATAGAAATGCTTAGTTATGACAATCTAATTTGAATTATCTTGCTTTGCATGTAATGAGTCTATCTCATATATTAGTTTCACCTTTTAAGTTGCATTAGTGACATAAATGAACTTTGCACGATATTCTAATTATTCGAGTTTCACCTGTATGTGTTCAATTATAAAGCATACAGGTAGCTGCTCCTGATTTCAAAGGTTTTATATTTTTTGTGTCCTTTTTGTTTTATTCAAGAATCTGTTTTTAAAGAGGGAAAGGGTTGTTTTTGATTAGCCCAGCATGGGACTATTCACACTTGTCTGTTTTCATGCAGCAAGGCTCTTTCATTTTGCTGCAAAAAAAAAATCCATGTTAAGTAGAGATCCCATTCTTTCCTGTGTGACTGGTTCACATCTATGCAGCAGTTTAGTGTAAGGCTGGGCACACACCTTACAACCATCGCAAGACTTTTGTCTTGCGATGGTTGAAAGGTACTTAAAAAAACGTACAATCTGCCTATCTTGCATAGGCAGATCGTACTTGCGATGATCGCAAGCCACGCCCCCTGAGGGGCGGGCTTCCGATGACCGCAATGCCGAGCGGGCAGTGTGCGCTTGCGCACACCGGCCCGTCCGGCTTTTATCTTGCGAACATGCTACACACCCGCCGAACATCGTACGATGCTCGGCGGGTTTTGAAACATGTTCGTAAGTTTAAAGTCGTGCGACCTTACAGTAGTAGAGGTCGCACGGCTTCCACACACCTTACGATAATCGTACGATCGCGGGATTTCCCGCGATTATCGTACGATTATCGCAAGGTGTGTGGGGACCTTAAAGCCGTGGTTCTCAACTGGTGGGTCGTGACCCCAAAGTGGGTCACAACCCCATGTTCAGTGGGTCCCTGCATGCTTTCCACTGCACTAGGTGAGAGGCTCTTCACGCAGCACTGTCAGTTCTCGTGCTTGGCACCGAGTGTCAGCTTGAGGTGGGGTGGGCTGGAGGTATGGCCTAGAGGGATCTCCATCCATATGTGCATTGCTTACAGCTCCCTTGCATGACCGAAGTGACATCACATTCTGGCTCCCGACACCTCTATAAGGAGTGCAAGGGCGCTGTACAAGCAATGCACATATGGATGCACCACAACACAGCAGCATACACTGAACCCCTGCAAAATGTTTTGGAGTGTGTATGTGTGTGTATGAGAATGTTTGAGATTGTGCCTTGGTTGTGTGTGTCTGTTAAGGTGCCCATAGCCTGTACGATTATCGTACGAGAATTGCGGGAAATCCCGCGATCGTACGATAATCGCAAAGTTATGGAAGGCCTGCGATCGTTTCTACTGTACGTCTGCACGTCTTCCGTCGAACAAGCAGGCTGTAAAACCCGCCGAGAATCATACGATTGTCGGCGGGTTAGTGGCCTGCTTGTTCGACAACTGCCGAACGGGCCTGTGTGCGCACACGCACACTGCCCGTTCAGCATTGCAGTCATCGGAAGCCCGACCCCTGAGGGGGGCGGGCTTGTGATGATCGCAAGTACGATCTGCCTGTCCAAGATGGGCAGATCGTACGTTTTTTAAATTACTTTACAACCCTCGCAAGACAAAAGTCTTTGGTTGAGCTCAGATAGCATACTTACCTGCTGAGTGAATCCAGCATTGCCCTGTTGTGATCCACCAATCCCCCCAGCACAGGCCAGATCCCGCGCTGCCATTTTGAAGTGAAACTAAGCGCATGTGCGTGTCTGCGCATATGAGGTAGATCCGGCGATTGTGCAGACACACCAAAAGTCTCTATCAGGGACCTGCAAGAGACCCGTGTCATGCCCAAGCATGCATCCCATAGACCTGGCAGACACCCATTGCAGTATGAGCATGCACAAACACTCTGCGGGTCTCTTGCATGTCCCCGACAGAGACCTGCAACGTGTCCACACACGTGTGGGGAATATTGAAAAATATGTGCGGTGGAGTGCGGTGGATCACTTACTACACAAATGTGTGAGATCTCGCATAATGCAAAAGCAAAATTATGATTATATAAATTTGTTTCTATTTAGGTTTTAACATAGATACAGGGATATAAAACAGAACAAAATTAAATAATATAATTAAATAATAATGTAATCAGAAAGAAAAGGGGAAGAGGGGGAAAAAAAAAAAAAGCAAAATTATGGATAGATGAGCTCACTCACCACCATGCTACTTCTCCTTTCACTGTCCAATCACAGTTTGAGAGTAAGTCCAGGAGGATCTGGGCTCACAGGGAGTAGGTTAAATGATGTTGATCAGCAGATTGAGGACATCTCTCAACTGAAGGTGACTATTTCAATAAAAGTTGGTTTTGTTATTAAATCTTTTAATTGGCTTTTCATTTTTATCTTGTTATTTTGCATGGAGTTCTGCTATAACAAATAATGATATATTTCAGATAGAAGCATTGTAACCTCCCTAGATCTCATGTCAGAGCCAGTTTTATATCTGGCTAGCACAGAGCAAAACTGGGATGTCCTGTCTCTAGACTTCTGTCAATATTCATTTGTCTCATTTAGTATGGAGTGTTTTAACCTTTCCTGAGCTACTGTAGTGATTTTCTAGTGATCCTCAGAAACAGGAAGCAAAGTCTTCATCTTCTCTCTTCTGCCCTGAGGAGATATGGACTCTTATTTGATCTCACTGATTGGACAGCTCCATTGTTCATACTCTTCTTTTTTTTCTGCAAGTACCTTTTTAAAACTGGAAGTACTATTCTGGAATGTTGTGTAAAGGTGTCCATACACCTTACAATTACCTGGAGATTTTTGTCTGCGATCGCATTTTTGTCCAAACTTTTGTCTTTCAAGCAGGCTCAACATTTTCGTCTAAAAATCAACAGGTTAGTGGCGTTGTTGTACAACAAAAATCTCAAGATGAAAACTGCACATGCTCAAACGAAAATCTGTTCTTTCGATCGATGGAAATTGGCCAGGTGGTGGTGCTGACGAACGTTAATTGCGAACTACATTGGTCTGTGCATGATGGGCTAGTTCAGGGATAGGCAACCTTGGCTCTCCAGCTGTGCTGAAACGACAAATCCCATCATGCTTCTGCCTCTGGGAGTCATGCCTGTGGCTTGCAATGCCTTATGGGATTTGTAGTTTCGGCACAGTTGGAGAGCCAAGGTTGCTTACCCCTGGGCTAGTTGAACGAAAATTGAACGAGGGTGAGATGTTGTACAATGGTTGTAAGGAGTATGGCCGCCTTAATACTTGTTTCATTCATATACCTTGTATTCCTTTCAAGATGTACACGTTAGTATCTGGTGACTTTATTGATCATCTTCTTATCTCTTAGAAATGCCTCCTAAACTAAAGGGGAAGCTTCAGAATAAGAAGAAAATGAAAAAGCAGAAAGAATCAGGTACTGTACTATAAGTATGCAACTGGGAATACTGGTATTATACACTTACTGATATTTTATTAGGGTTACATCTGTAAACTCAATATAATCATGACTTGATTGGAGCCATCTTGAATTTACATGAATTGATAGTTTGTACTCAGCAGGGTGATTTAGCATTATCTTGAAGTTAACCCCCTTAGTGGAACTTAGGTGATCTATAGCGAGATATAAAATACCATTGTAATCCAGTTATGTATTCATGAAAATAACATTAAATATACTTTTACATACAACTAACATATGTACCTGAATCTGTCCTGATATCTGCCATCTGTGATCTCCTGTAGAACAGCACTTACAATAGGATAGGGAGGTTTACCATTTTAAGCTAAAGCTGCTGACTCTGCCCCAATTTGACCAGTGTGTGACCCTATCAGGACAAAAATTACATTTTCAAGTAGTTGGTCCAAAAAAAACATGGCTGAACAGTGACTGTAGCCACTTGCTTGACAGGTATTCTGACAGCAGCACACCTGCTGAAAAAAAAAACCTCATAGGGTATGGCCTGCCTTAGTCTCCCTTCCTGAAGATGCTTATAGGAGGGGATCAAGGCCTTACCAGCAGCACATATTCTGCAGCTGGGAGTGAAGAATAATACCCGGTGCTTCCTGGCATGGAGGCAGGGGCGTATTTACCGCGAGGCAAAGTAGGCGTTTGCCTAGGGCGGCACCTTCCTGGGGGGCGGCCGTAGTCAAACGCCTATGTTGTGAAGAGGAGGGGAGAGCCGGAGCCCGTCTGTGTCTAGGAGTGGAGGGCGGCTTGCCTGCTTGTGAAGAGGGTGGGAGGACGGATGGAGCCGGACAGCGCAGCCGACGGATGGGATCGTGACTCAGAAAACGAAAAGCAGCCGGCGGCCACTTACTCGATCTCACTGCTTCCTGGGTCACAGAGCCGCTGTGACCCAGGAAGCAGTGAGATCGATTAAGTGGCCGCCGGCTGCTTTTCGTTCTCGAGTCACAATCCCATCCGTCGGCTGCGCTGTCCGGCTCCATCCGTCCTCTTCACAAGCAGGCAAGCCGCCCTCCACGAGCAGGCAAGCCT
>NW_017307557.1:452251-459307 GCF_000935625.1 Nanorana parkeri
TGTAATCTCTGCCTGCGACTAGAGTTAAACCCCCCCGGGGGGGGTGCTAGTAAGGTGCCGAGGGCGGCCGAAGCTTGGCTTGCCTAGGGCAGCCAAATACATAAATACACCACTGCATGGAGGAGCATGTGTCTCAATCCCCTTGCTCTCATGTGACAGCACTGGTGCTCGGCCACTGGCCACCTAGATACCCAGCACTGTCATTAAGGGGCGGAAGAAAGTCCTCAGCCCCAAGTGGCAAGACCTTGAAGTGGACCTTTACCTATATCTTTAAAACAACAACAAACACACCTATAGAAATGCTTAGTTATGACAATCTACAAACACATACTTCTAGAAAAGCAAAATTGCTAATATAAATATTTCCATATATATTTTTTGGGTGAATACTTATGTGTTCAGGTTAGATCTCCACAGAACATTGTATGCAATATAGATAATTGCTGTATCTATTTATTTGTATGTATATGTGTAATGGTATAAAAAGCAACTACCATTCTGATAGGTCTGATGGAAGATAATTACAAAAAAGCCAACCTAGAGGTACATGTCTTACAGGATCACCTTGGTAAGTAAAATCTAATTGGTTACACTTTGAACAGCAATGATTTGTTATATGTTTATTATAATTGTAATACATTTTAGCATGTTATTATTGTTATTTTATATATTTGAAGGAAAATGAACCTAATATAAAGTTAAATACACTTGTCTGGCTGTATAGTTTAGACATTTTGTGTAAATCACAAGATGGCCTGCAAAGAACTACAAATCCTTTGGCAGGTAATATACTTCACGAGGCTTATAGAGGTACCTTGAATCTCTGACACTAGTGGGATTCAGGTAGCAACAGATGGAAAGGAAAATAGCAAATGGGAAGAATAAATGTACATATTGAAGATTGATGTCCATAAACTGACAATCAACTCGAAAGCTTTCTTCACATCGGTTGAGACAAGGAGCATCGTGACCTTCTCCAACCAGGCATATGCAATCAGGTCAATGGTTCTAATAGTAGTTTTCCTTGCCTCTCTCGAGGGCATATAGCCTGACTGGTCTAAGTGTATTTAATCTGGGAGGAAAGGTCTGATTCTGTTGGTCAAGATCTTGCTGAAAAGTTTGATACCACAATTTGCAATATGAGCCTGTAGTTAGCACAATTTGGCAGGTCTTTCCCACTCTTAGGCAAAACTGTGATATGTGTGTGAAGAGAATCACTTGGCAAGGCATGGCCCTCGGTCAGTGCGCTAAAAGAATCTAGGAATTGAGGGGATACGGTAGCCCAGAAGCATTTGTAATAGTGGGGTGATAGGCTATCTTGACCAGGAGCCTTACTGACCTGCAGTTTGGAAACCAACGCTTGGAGTTCCTCGCCAGAGATGGGAGAAGCTATAGAAGAGAGTTTGGAGTCTCGAATAGTGGGGTGGGAAGAGGTCTTCAAGTAATCTCTAATGGCTTGGGCTCTAGACTGCCCAGAAAGACCTCTTATTTGCTGGATCATTTCTCTTTTTAATGTTTATTGAATAGGTCCTACAGTGTACCCATGAAATGTCCAACTTCTGGTAACTGCCATTTTGGAAGGTGGGGGTGGCGAGCTATCAGCATATAGTGTAAAAGAAATATCCATGGGAGACTTGGCTTTTACCAGACTTGAATTGGATTTATTGAATATTTTTAGCCAGTTCAGCTTTGTCCATTGGTTCCCAACACCCTGTGCCAGAGTACCTATTTTTCATGTTTAAATGCTGACTCCTCTTTATAGCTTTGCAAAGGCAAGTGATGCGCCAGGCACAACACCGCAAACAGGAAATGCGTGGAAAACTGCATGAGCTATTAGAAGATCTACAGGAGGAAAAAGATACAAAACAAGCAATCTATAGTGGTAAGCATCCATCTTTAATATACAGTGTAATAATACTCTGTGTACAAACAGTGTCATAATATAATAATTATAATTATAATTTATTGCTGTCTTTGACCCTATTGGACGGATTTATCCTCCCTTCATTTTAAGACAGGAAGTGATTGAAAATATCTCCAATGGGGACACAGACAACTACAAACATTTTAGTAGCGTGGGGTATGTTTAGAACGTCTAGCAATATTTTTTTTAATTGCTGTGTATACCCTCCTGTCCTCCTTTTAGTATGCTAACTTGTAAGGCCCGGACTCCCTCCTCCTAACTTTACTCCCTCCTTCTGTGCTGCTCTACCGAGACCTACACAACCTATTTACATATAACATTGTATATAGCAGGTGATGGAAAATAAATGGGCCATTAATAGCAAATATCAGTTTGTTTTGTGCAGCTGTAGTACAGTATGGCTTTATTTACTATTTCTTTTCTTCATCTGTCAGAAATGACTCGTCAGCATAAAGATTTGGAACAGCAAAGCTCATCACGCATACAGGACCTGGAGGAAGAAGTGGCCAAATTAAAACTACAACTATGTATGTCAGAAATACCTCCTGTGTTAAACCCATGAGCATATGTACAAGCATGGTACATACATGTTGCTACAATATTATACTACACACACAGCATGGAATGTATAATACTTTTTTATATATTTTCTTTATTGGTTTATACTGTTTAGGACTAATATATTTATATGGGGGGGCTACTCACAGATCATTTATAATTTACTACATTTATGGCTGTGATCATATCAGACAAGAGTAAGGCTGGGTTATATACACTAGGGATGCACCGATACTGATAGTAGTATAGGTATCAGTGCCGATACCGAGTATTTGGGCGAGTACTCGTACTCACCCAAATGCTCCGATACTTACCACTGATACCGGAACTTCAGAGGGAGCTCTCCCTCTGACCGGCAGTGCCAAGGGAGCAAAGAGCCGACTTCCTTTCCAATCAGGAAATTGGGCGGTGGGTTATGACCCTCCGCCCGGCTTTTTTGATTAGCTAGGAAGCCAGCTTCACATGTTGCAAAGCAGCCTGGCTTCCTAACCAATCAGGAAGCCGGGCGGCGCGTAATAACCCGCCTCCCAGCTTCCTTATTCCTTACTTGAGTGTTGGGTGGGAGCTAGCAGACAGGGATATGCACTGAGTGAATTTTCAGCCAGTTCATAAGAACAGGAGGAAATGCGCTTAGTGAACAGCTACAGAATGTATGTATTGTGTATTGTTAAAAGAGAACTATGGCCAAACTTAAAACTCAGCATATAGCGGGCAACAGTGCAAAGCCGTGCAAGGCCAAGAAGGATCCTGACAATATTGTGAGGATCCACCCCGCTCCCTGATTGACAGCTGTGCCCGCCCCTTCTCCTAGATTGCTCAGTTCTTGATCAATAGAGCCGCAGACGGCTTTGCACTGTTGCCCGCTAAATGCTGAGTTTTAAGTTTAGCCATAGTTCTCTTTTAACAATACACAATACATACATACTGTAGCTGTTCACTAAGCGCATTTCCAGCTGCAGTGTCACACGTCGGCTCTAATTAGGGGGAGTAAACATGTGATATATTGAAGCTTACCAGTCTTGAAATCTGGTGACTGCATTTGTTTCTTTATTTTACTATTTTTCACCCAGTGATCCTGCCAGTAACACGATTCCTGTCCTGGGGTGACAATGCTTACTCTCTGTACTCTATCTATGCACCCTAAGCTGTTTTCCGGAAGTGGGCTAAAAACTCCTCCACTCTTCTCATCTCCATTACATAGGGGTGGGTGCTTTGTAGTTCACAGAAAATAGCTATAGCAGACTTCGTTTGAAAATGTAGTTCAGTGCACAGGAAGTTACATAGACATTGGATTTCTGTCAAAGTCAACAAGATTTTGTTTCTGCAGAAAATGTACTTACCAAAAATATGGAATTTTTGTCCTTTAACAGCAGAAGTGAAAGTATTTTTGAATGAACATTTGTCACCTTTGTATTTATCAGGTGTTATGTCAGGGCCATTTAAAATCTTTTCTTTGTCTTTAACATGTACAGCCATAAGCCAAGAAGCTATGCAGACCCTTAAGGAGGAATCAGAGCACATGACACAAGAGAAAGAAGCTGAAATCACAGAACTGAAGAGGGAAGTGGAAAACATGGAGGCAGAATATGAGACTATGCTGCATGTAAGTAACAATTTCTACTACACTTTCTACTAAATAGGGATGCCCCTATTTCTTGTCTGAGTGTCAGAGAGATAGGAAGTGGGGGTGTCCATATGTGGCCACAGATAAAAGTATGACAGAAAATGTAAGGCTAGGTTCAGATCTGAGCGATACCCCGGATTTCATTGGGATTACATCCACACGGAAATCGCAAAAAAAAAGTACAAGTATCTTTTTTTGCAACACACGACACACTTTTTTAGCCGTGTTCAATTGCACGGGCGGAATTGCGGTGGTAAACCGCGCAATCCCCCTGGCGTGACAGGGATGCCATTAGAAAATAATGGGGTTAATTTTTCTATTTATTTCCCTCATGATGGCGTTGTTCAAAGTATGTCGCTATCACTAAGTGTGAAAGTTATTGACACTTAGTTACAGTGACATTGTAGGCCACCTAACCTAACCATTATTAGGTTTTAGAGAAAAAACATTTTTTAGCTTTTTGTTTTTAGGCCCAGAAGTACAAAAAAATATCTCAAATCCTGGGGATGTGAGGTGTTTCCAAATAAAGGACAAATACATGAATTTATTTTAATACATTTTTATTAGCTGTACTATTTTTCTAAAAAACAATAATAATCAAAACTGGGGACAAAGTGTTTTCTTTACATTTTTTCTTATATTTTATTCATCCTAACTGAAGCGTTAGGCACACATATGTGATATAATCATATTGCCCTATCTGTCCTCTAAAAAACAATATATAATATGCGTGAGTGCACTTAGTAAGAAAGTATATTACTGCAGTGGAATCACACAGCAAAAAATTAAAAAGTGCTTCAGTCATTAAGGAACAGAAACTGAAAAAAGCTCAGTCATGAAGGGGTTAAAACATTTTTTTTTTTTAACTGTTATTTATTATTGTTGATGAGAACAATAAAATGTCAGCATGCAGTGGCATATCTCTAGGACTAGAATGGAAGCACCAAGGCTACTAGGCTGGAGACCAGAACCAAGTCTGGCTGCTCTTGCTTACAAGCTTCCAGACATCTTTATTGTGTATGAGGAGGTTTTTGACGATTCCCAATACTCGTATATATGGATTCACATGGAGTGGATCCATGAAAATATCATATACAGATGTGCCCACCTTTTCATTGACTTTAGCAGTAACATAGTAATACATGATTGGGACATCATAAAAGTCATGTGGAAAATATATGTTTGTCCAGGCAGAATATGGTCACGTGCAATGGATAGAATGTCAATTTCTATGCCTATTAGAGAGAACCCAGTTAAGGTACTGGCGGATGGCTAAAGGTCCCCACACACCTTGCGATAATCGTACGATAATCGCGGGAAATCCCGAGGTCGCACAACTTTAAACTTACGAACATGTTCGAAAACCCGCCAAGTATCGTACGATGTTCGGCGGGTGTGTAGCATGTTCGTAAGATAAAAGCCGGACGGGCCGGTGTGCGCAAGCATGTCCAAGATAGGCAGATCGTACGTTTTTTTAAAGTACCTTACAACCATCGCAAGACAAAAGTCTTGCGATGGTTGTAAGTTGTGTGCCCAGCCTTAGTTAAGAAAGTATGTCAAAAAAAGCCGACTGAAGCTTCCTGGACAATGGTCCTGATGTAAGAAATTGGCAAACCCGGGGAATAGATAAAACATTATTCATCATTGACTCCCAAGGCTGTTAATATTTCTTGCAATGAGACCATTACCCAAGGGTGCCTCTGCCTAAATTTTTTAAGATACTTTCCCATGTACATTAACCAGAACATAATCGTCTTCTCGTATTTTTAAAAGAGTTTTCGATCACAAAAGGTAAAATTGATATGAGTAAGACTACATCCACCAACTTCTTAGAAATGTGTGATTGATTTGAGGGTCCCCAATCCTATATTAAAACACATGAGATGTAATGGCAAAAATTTTTTATTTATTTTCTAACAAAGTGTTTCTTCAGTCACTTTCTACAATATACAATCATGGCAGTGTAGTAAATATTTTGAAGCCATACAAATTACCTGGTTTCTTTACACAGAGTACATGATTGCATTATTTAAACACATTAATACTGACCTTATTAGATTAGGAACATTTCAATATTTGGAAAAACACATCTTCTGTTATTACCGTATTCATCAAATATATTTTATGAACAGCAACATGTACTTTAAAAGGCAATGTAGCTCCAGACTCAGCTGTATGTTCAGCTATAGATATGAGAGGTTTAGGTTGTTAGGACCAATGGAGAATTATCATGGGAGGATTTGTACACAACACAAACCCTCATGAAACCCGAACATACATAAAATGTAGGGAATGAAGCAGAATGTTGCTGTATAATAAGCATCCAAAGCATTCCTGCAGTGCTACTTTCTGCCAGCTAAATATTACCAGCCAAACCAAAACCAGCTTTAAAAGCTAATGTTGCAGAGATCTGTATGGGTGGCTGATACCAAAGATGACAATGTCAGATACTGTCTATTAAACTATTTCTGGTTTCTCTCTCTCCTAGTCATGCTTGGATCAGTTACTGCCAAAGCTTAGCCTGGTTGATCAGAAGTGGACAAGTGAATCCCTTTCAATCCATCATCAATACAAACAGATGCTGCAAGATTGTGGATTAAATCCCTTCGACATCTAAAAATGAAGCACTTTATTTCCTATAACCAACTCCGGGGGAATTCTATTCTATACGTTTAATGCTCATCTATTAGCACCTCAGTGCTTAGATCAGTGATCACCGTCTAGGTGTTGTTAAGCACTGTACACTAACGTCTATGTATTGCTTAATTAGCAGAACATTCAATTAACAAAGACTGCTAGAATTCAGGTGGGTTGGAACATTTCTTTCAATATTCTATTCATCTTTTCTGATACAACAGAAATTAAGAGAGATGACCTGATATGCAAGATTACTGCTTCTATGTCCATCAAATGTTTTGATATGATATGTTATATATATATATATATATAT
>NW_017307557.1:459450-461814 GCF_000935625.1 Nanorana parkeri
TATATATATCAATATATATATATATATATATTTTAATTGAACCTAAGCAGTACCATAAAAATTTACCTTTTGTCTGGAATTCCTGAAATGCAGCACTGCACATCCTGGTTTTTCAAGGGTGCCTGGGCACTGCTTTGCTTATAGGTGCATGTCTGTAGTGTGAGATCTAAGGCACTACTGCATCTGTTGGTCTCAAAAGAGTTGGAGTGAGATTTGGTGATGTCACTACTGTATTGTTCATTCTTCTCTTTGATAAAATCTATGGCAGAAGGAAGCAAAGCCTTGCCTCTACCAAGTTGGCCATCTCCACACAGAGACACAGTGTAAAACAGGTATCTCAAAGGATCGGCCCATAGACCAGTTACTTTTGGCCTGCTGGTAGGGCCGCCGATAGGGAGGTAGGGCTGGCCCCCCTGTACTGGGCCCAGGCCCAATTAGGTCAGCAGGGGGTCCAGAGACAGAGAGGGGACTCTAACCTTTGGCAGCAGCCAGGGGCATAGCTAGGGCTGCCACCTGTCCGGGATTCACCCAGACAATCTTGGTTTTGAGTCCTGTATGTGCTTTGTCTGGGTTTCAGTCCAGATGAAACCCGGACACAAGATGTCACGATGTCAGGCGTACAGGTGCAACCACGAGGTTCTGGTGTTCCCACTTGAATGCATAGAGGAGGCATGGGACACAGGGGGATGCTGGGACTTAGGGAGCAAGGAAGTGTCTGAAACACTTGGTGCAGATAAGTCTTGAAGTGCACAGGGGTTCTGCTTCAAGCAGATGTGTTGCTCACTATTTCTCCTCATTCTTTCCCCTGGCTGTCTCTCCTTACTGCCTCTCTTTGCTGTCTCTCCTGGCTCTCCCGTGGCTGTCTCTCCTCGCTCTCTCCTCACTCTCCCCTGGCTGTCTCTCCTCGCTCTCTCCCCTGACTTTCTCTCCTCACTCACTCTCTCCTGGCTGTCTCTCCTCGCTCATTCTCCTGGCTGCCTCTCCTGGCTCTCTCCCCTGGCTGTCTCTCCTCACTCTGTCCTGGCTGTCTCTCCTCACTCTCTGTCCTGGCTGTCTCTCCTCACTCTCTGTCCTGGTGTCTCTCCATGTCCCAGCATTTGTTCTGGAACTAGTAGCACTACAAAGGAAGGCAAGCAGCAGACCGGAGTATGGAGCATGTCATCCTTCTTGTCACTGCTCTCATTATTATTGTCATTGCCGCATATTGTCACAATTGCCCATTTGTTACTCTCACATTGCCACGATTGCCCGTTTGTTGCTTGCATATTGTCACTATTGCCTCCAGACCTATCCTTTAATCCCCTCCCACTTTCAGCGCAATTTGCCCATACTCACCATTCACACCATTAGCTCCACCCACCACTCCACCCCTACACCATCTCATTCTCATGAATTAAATTTTTCATAAGTTCCTAATTGTATGCCTGTTGGTTTGTACTAGTATGCACTGAGAAACGCACACAATGAATTACACACTATGGAAGCTTGTTCTAAACGTACAGTACAGGTCTGGTCACTAATAAGACTTTTCTCATTACCAGATGAAAGAACCTGGCTGGGAACAGTGTGTAGCATTCTCTAAGCAAGGTTTGGTAGAAAAGGTCCAGATAAATGAAACTTTTTGTCACATTGTACATTCTCATAAGTCATCATTGGTAGTATGAAAATATACTGTATGTTGGAATCATTATCTAATTATAGAATAATAAGTTATAACTGACGAGAACTTAATAACAAGAAAAATTAGAATCAACTATGTGATCGTTCCTCTTCTATCCAAAGGCTAAACTAGAAAGTTTGCCAAAAGTTTAAACGATATTTAAAAGATTGCTGACATTTTAGATGCAAGTGGATTGAATCACATACTGGTTACTTATCTCTTTCAAGGGGGGTCATTTGCTAAAGGCAAATAGGCTGTTTACTTTGCATGGGAAGTATCCCTTAGCTTAGTGAATATGGCAAAAATTCACTTTGCAAAGAATACCCAATCACATGTAAGACATTTTTTTAAAATGTATTTTTGCTTGCACAAAGATAGGGAGAAACTCCTCCTGTAAAATAAAATTTCCTTTGCAAAGTGAACAGCCTGTTTGCCTTTAATAAATCAACCCCAAAAGGACTCTAACAGTGAGATCTCTGTGCTGGGGCTTCCAGATTGGTCCCTTCTTGCCATGGAGTCTCTCTCATGAAGACATTGGTTTGAGATGGATTGTCACTTTATCTTCATCATATAGACTATAGTTAATGGATCATCTACACAAAGTGACATTAGTAGGTATTGTAGTATCGTAGGCACAGCATAGCCTATATTTATAATACTTTAAATACTGTGTATCTTTACATACACACATATATATATATATA
>NW_017307557.1:461936-469057 GCF_000935625.1 Nanorana parkeri
ATATATATATATATATATCTTTAAATTACAGACACTGAATTTCTGAATATATGAATTTCTGAATGAATATATTTTACATCATGGGGAGGAAATATTTCATGTACAGTATGGTGAAAATGCTTCTTTTATTCTTCGCTGTTCTGTGCCACTGTGTCATCATTGTGCGTTTTCGCCTGTACGAAAAATAAAATGTATTAAAGAAAACCTGTCTGTAATATGTAACCACACATCAATTATATGTCTTAACAGATATAGCATAGTGTTATTTTATATGTTATACTGAATTTTCTACTTTCGCCATTCTCAGTATCCTTTTGACGTTATAAAATTTATGGCAATACAAAAATCATGAGTATATATGGGAGACCAGGAACCCAGCATGCTCTTTGTGTCTCCTAGAAGTTTACTTGGCATTGAAGACATTACCCAGAGGTGCTCACATGATCACAAAACACCACAAGACATTATAAGACACCTCACAATCCCGCAATTCCTCTCTGGTGACAAATCCAGCATTTACTATCTGCTCAGAATAAGAATACATAGAGAATATTTATTAAAACAATTGTGAAAACCATTTTAGTATGCAATCTGATCTGAGACATCTGATTGTCAGTGAACCAACATGGACTAAAGTGCTCTTTTGTGCTTTATAGTCAGGTCCACCTCAATAATGAGGCCTCAGACGGCATCATATTGGAGGCTGGCAGGTGTGTGTGCGTATGGCCAACCAGTGACATCAGTGCGCTGGTCCTATACCTTGTGATCTAATTATACAACCTCAATTTGATCTACTAACAGTTTTGTAATACAGCAGCCTACTTGATGGAATATAAATGACATGGATTGTTCGGGTCGACTTCCACTACATGGTTTTGGTAGATCTAAAGAAGATTAAGTATAAATTGTATAATCGTATTGTAGCTTATGTGGTGTGGTCAGCTTAAAGCGTACGTCCACTTTTGCAGAAAATTGGGATAACAGCTATTTTATGTCTTATATGTTCCCATTCACATAGCATGTCTTTTAAAAAAAAATACAAATTGCAGCTTACCTTTTTCTGAAGTTCTTTGTTGAAAACTCCAAGACTAAATAATCAAGCTTAATTATCCCTGGTTGTGAGGCAGCTGGGCAATTGTCTTTGCCATAATTAACCCTGTTTATACTGTGCTGGCAAATCTCCACTATCACTTGTAAACTGGTTGTGCAGGTTTAAAGATCTGGAGGCATTGTATGTTAATTCACTGTCCCTAAGCCTGCCCCCCTATGTGATCTTCATTGGAACCTTGCCTATAGAGTCCTGTGCATAGTCCTGCTCCAAAAAAGCAGCTAAAAAGGTAGGAAAAGTTTTTTACATTTTTTTTTTATGTATGCTGTGTGAATAGGAACACATGTCAACATATAGAGGGGGTTTTCTCAAATTTGAATGTAAAAGGGTTTTTAGAGTTAGAGATATTTAATTCTCACTTCTTTTCAGTGCCAAAAGCACCTTGCCAAGAACTAGTGTCCTGGAACCAAAAAGAATGTGCTTTTAATTAGGGATGCACCGATACCAAGTTCAGTACTCGGTACAAGTACAAGTACCGATACTTTTTGAGCTCCAAGACTAGACTAGAGAAAAATTCAAAAGTTAGGAGGCAGCTGTCATTTGTAAGGAGCATACGGAGCTCCTGGGATTAGTACATCTCTGTTTTAATGTTAACATTTTGTTTTTATAAACATAGATAAAGGGATGCACCGATACAAGTTTTGCAAGTACAAGTACTGATACTCGCCCAAGTACTTACAAGTACTGATACATTTTTTTTATTGTCATGTGACAGTTTTTCTAAAACAATACAGGCTAATGATTTCAGGACAGTGGTGGAGCGCCAGAGCCAGGTCCCAGCTGCAACCGCTGCAACCCTGGTAGTTCTCATGAAAATGCCAAGTATCGGCACTGGTACTCAAAGTATCGGTGCATCCCTGCTTTTAATTGTGACCCCACCAGTTGCACATACTGTGTACATAATTTGTCAAATGTCATTTGTGAATAAAGTTTAAAAAAAAAGTAAACCATGCAATGTTCCGGCATTGGTGCATCTGCACTGTTTCTCCCACCGTGCACCAGCACCGTGTGCATAGCGCGGCTTGCTGGAGTGAATCCACCCAATAAATTTAACCCTCTATTATGTAATTAGAATCTAATCAACACTTTTGTCCGCCCAAGCTGATATCTTTCTTTCTCTGCAAGAGACAAAAGGATACCCAGCACTCAATGCGAAGGGAAGTATTAATTAACATTTCCCTATGATTATGTGATTAGGAACCATACCAGTTGGTTCTTTAGCTTTTTTTCTTTGACCGAGGAAGCTGCAGCCTTGTTACTGAGCTCAGCACTTCACAGAGTGCCTAAAAAGCAGAAAAGTTTGGCACAGTTGCACATTTTTCCTCATTAAAAGTAATCAAAACTGGCTGTATGACTATCATTAAATTTTAGTGATTTTTTAACAGTATTTAAATATATTAGAAGTCCCTGTTTTTGAGATAATGGGTTAAAACCTCACTCCAGGGAAATAAAAGGTTTGCCTGTGGGGCTGCCCCAGCACTGCAAGGGCTAATTGCTCATTTATGATGAAAAAGCATTTTTGCTTACCTGATCCCAGCTCACCTAGCAGTTGGTGCTCTTCTCTACTCCCCCTCCACTCCGGCTGTGGACTGTCCCCCAGTGCCCTCATGTACAATGCAGGGCTATGGAGCTATGTGTCCTCACATACATTGCAGGGCTATGATGTCAGGGGTCCTTAGTGTGACGATAATGAGGTTTGAGCCTATTAATATTAAATATATAGCTTAAGCAAATGCAGTTTTTCATTGTAGGTTGAGCCTGACTCTTCTTCAGGTCTCTTCAAATTCCAAAAATCAGATCTGCTAATCTGTGCATGTAGTCTGAATAGTTCTAAAGTGAGGCACTGAAACTGATTGTTGTCTAGAGTTTCCCCTTTACCTGGTGGGGATCATTTAAAATATCTGTTAAAAAAAAGTCAAGGCAACTGGACTTGCTGTATTTTTCTTGAAAATGTTTCACTGGTCATCCAACCAGTCTCCATTCTGAATTGAGAAAGCTGGCTGGATTACCAGTGACACGTCTTTAAGAAAAATACAGCAAGTCCAGTTGCCTTGACTTATTTTTTATAGATATACCATGACCTGGATGAATGAGAACCTAAAATTACTTTTTTATGAGCGGTGTCATAAACCGCTAATGCATAGTAATGCTTTTGCCCAGCTAATCCCTTAATAAATTAGCAAGTGACAGCTTTAGATAAACACCAGAGGGCCTGGTAAGGATAATGACCCAGGTCACACTCCAGTCATAAAACTGAGTTTCAATATCAACTCAATTCCATAACCTGGAAGTGGACAGTGATATTGTAAAATTAAGTGCACCAATAGCTGTGTCTCGTCAAGACGAGAAAATAGGCAGATCACAATCCTCTGGGGTCCGACAGGCGACATTTACCTTCCTAGCCCCCCCATCATGCATATCTCTGGCAAGTTTGGTTTAATTCTAAAGCTAATTTCATGACACATCATAATTTAGAGGTTGTCAGACTGTATTGGAAATGAATAGTTGATTATCCTCTTAGTTATGAGTTTAACCGTTTGGGAAGAGCAGAAGAGGACATCCTAAAGGCTCATCCCTCCTGCTCCCCCTCCACAGCCCTGCCCCAGGGGTCTGCTCTGTGACAACCCCTAGAGGGCTGACAAAAGATGTTGCAACGCAGCTAGAGGAGGCTCTTGTTTGTAACATCGAGGAAAGGAACTCCTGCAACATCAAGAATTTCGTAACATCCCAGAGGAGTTCCCCTTAATATCTGGAAATCAACTGTGCAAGCCTTGCTTGAAGAAGAGCCCTTCAGACCCCTCCTTTGCTCATTGAACTCGGAACTCTGTCAGAACTCTTAAACCCAGGACTATTAAGTATTCTCTTTTTCTTCCCTTTTATTTTACTGTTATATATTTTGTCTCTCTTTATTAATATCTTTTTCAGTATATTTTCTGCACTGTTTCTTTTGTTAAAGGACGAACTTTAAAATTGTTAAGCGATCTCTATGCTCTAAAAAACAACCTAAATTATCCTTGCCTCTGTGAAGAGTGCTACTGTATAGTGAATCCTGTCATATTCCTCTCTGAGAGGACAGCGGTATCATAGGCTTGGTTTAAGTGTTTTGAATTGTCACAGCATTTGCTGGGATCGGTGCGTGCTTCTGTTAAAGTACAAGGTGGCAGCTATTATTTGGTGTGTAAACGGTTAACTGTGGAGATAACCAACCCTGGTGATGATCGCTCTCAGTCTGCTGGCCTGAGATTGTTGTCCCGCAAACTGGGAAATCTTTGTGCAGGGTAAGGCTGAGAGTGGTCTTGCCACATCCTTGTGACGGCTCGCTCGGTTCAGAACTGCGTATAGTCACGTGTGATTGACGTACAGCGGGTTTGGGCTGGGCGTAAATCACACTTAGACCATCAGAAGGGAGAAGAGGCTGCGGAGACAAGTCTAGCAGTCTGGAGGGAGCCGGTGGTAGCAGGGATCAAGTAAAACAGCTTTTACTTGCCCCCGAAGCATAAACAAGCAGTTAACCTTTGCAGTGAGGAGGCCGCCCAAGGGGATACTTCATTATCCTGGATTTGGCCATTAACTATATATTTTCTAACTTGCTTTTATCAGTAACCATTAAAAAGTTATTAGTCCCTGCACCAGGCAGCAGTTCAGTCAGTTTTTTTTAATGCTATCATACCTGTGTTGTTTTGGATTCTTGCAAAATCTGTCCACTTGATTCTTTAACATGAGTAGAAACATTGTCAAGGGTTTGTTCTTCATAAAAAAGCAAAGGTGAAGCACCAATCTGATGAAGAGAAAATACAGCATTAGGAAATGTGGTAATTGTATCACTATTGTTATTAGATGCTTTTTTTTTTAGACAATCCTCCTGAGTATGTTCTGGGTTTCATTTTCACCATGGATATCATCTGCACAGAGCTGGTATCTTCTTGTGTCATTGCATGAGTGTTTGAATGTGGTGGGGACAGCTGAGAGTCAGCTTCTTCAGAGCAATCACCAATGTGAATTGTTCAATGGTCTTTGAAATATTTGTGCAAAAAGCACATAGACGGTATATAAATGTAAATAAAATAAATAGCTAATATATGATAGCTGGAACATGTACATTAAGTGGAGACTTTTGTAAATAAGTAAAAATTAGGTGACATGTCCTGAGCGTGTGATGGAGCAAACACAAAACAGAGAACTAGAAGATTCTAGACTGTTTTTAAGAAGCTAAGAGGTTTCAAGCAGAAAGACGCAGCCATAAATGATACTGTATGTGAACCGAGGGGTAACCAGCAGGTCACAAGTTTCAGTAGTCCATTTTTTCCAGAGCGGGTTGTCTTTTTTAAAAAATTGATCATTGACCAGTTTAGATGCACTAATGGTTTCTTTGAGGTTTTTTGTTTCAATAATGCAAGAAATATTATTATGAAGCGAAACCCTTTTATAGAAAAAAGTCTTTATCTTCTACAAAATGGCACCCCCTAATGGCGTGTTACTGTCTGCTAAACAACCCATTATATTTTTAAAGGAAAACTCAATTTGTTATTATAAAAATAATATAACATACTGTATATAATAGGTACATAAGACCTTTGTAATTTAATGTTATTAAAAAATGGCTTTTAAGTTTTAAACTGCAGCTGCTGTAAAAACTTCTACAACAATACCTGTGTCTCCTTCTTTCAATATGGAAACCTGGAGGCATTAACCCAGAAATCTATGTTTCTGCTTCAAAGATTGGCTTACTGATTTACTCAGAACTCTATCATTGAAATCTAATTTAAATTGAAGGCATCCCCTGCAATAGGCATTCCATTTTGGTGAGATATTTTGCAAGGCTCACCCACTTCTAAAGGTATGTGGATGCTACAGCTTTTCTCATTACAATGCTCTGTAGTACCGAGAGCTCTGCTACAGAGTGAAGTTTTAGCCAACAGACTAGAGATCCATTCATACCAATCTGACAATGTAATACATGTGCCAGTGTGGCTTTACAATACAGAAAAGATCTCTCATAAAATGCCCTGTTAGTGTTTCTTTGAAAATCTGAAATGGGTGAGGCCCATTAAACCTTTATCACATCATTGGTCCATTACCTCACTGTAAAATCTGTCCCCTTCATTGCTGACAACAACCAGAGTGACTTGATTTCCACTTTGCTGAATGATGCTGACAATGTCTTCATGTTCCAGGTCCTCTGCGCTCTGACCATTTACTGCTAGCAGTCGGTCTCCCTCTCGCATTCCAGAAACCTCTGCTGGCAGTCCTGGATCCAGCTCACGTAAAAACTGCCCTGGTTGGGTATGACAGAATATAAGGATACGGTACATTAATTTGATAATATTTTACAAATGTCATCAGGCATTTCCACATACTGCATGAAGCTGGCCACAAACGTTCCATTATGTTTGTACTATCTTTTAGATTTATGAGCAACTGGGTTGTGTGAGGACCCACCAAAAATTATATCAGTTAGACAATTTTTTTTAAGTGTTCATCTGTTCTGGTACTGACTGTACAATGTGGGTTTCCAGACACTTTCTGTTCTGGTGGTTAAATAGAAGGGTGTCTCCATGGGTTTTGTCGCATCCCCCACACTTTTCAAGAGTAAAAACAAAAAATGGCTTTACTTGTATTTTAATTAGTAATCTAAAGTCATGCATCTTCTGCTGTTACAAAGTTACCTGGTTTAATTAATGTAGTGAGCAAACAGCTAAGTGCAAAGTACAATAACCACAATGAAACTGAACTTAAGTCAAAACAGTAAGGTCTCATTTAAACAATCACCAGACTGTGATCTTCTTACAGTACTAATTTTTTTAAGAAGCCAGCATAAGTAAATAACAAGCACAGAACTGAATTTGAACTACAAAGATGTATAATAATTAATTTACACACTATATTCATCATCTGTGTACACAGAACTTAAAAGAGCAGGGCTGTGTGAAGTGACAGAAATGAATGAAAAGAAACACAAATCCTTTGGCGGGTAAATAGTTCCATTATACATATATACATATATATATATATA
>NW_017307557.1:469910-479192 GCF_000935625.1 Nanorana parkeri
GCACCTTTCACATCACAGTCCCACTACCACAACATTTTGAGGCACCCCTGAGGAAGCCGCTGTATGTATATGTGTATATATATATATATATACATTTATTTAATTTTTTTGTGTTAGACATTTGTCTGGATTCGATTCAGTTTAATTAAACATAGGTGTAGCACTTTGTTTGGGCTGTTTGTGGGCCAAGTATTAAATATATGCAA
Organism: Nanorana parkeri; assembly: GCF_000935625.1. NCBI lineage: Eukaryota > Metazoa > Chordata > Amphibia > Anura > Dicroglossidae > Nanorana > Nanorana parkeri. The sequence continues at coordinate 470,117 of NW_017307557.1, forward strand.
TATAATATTGAGTAATATATGTGACATTTTAGTTCACCTTGTCCGCTTAGGCACTTTTCTTGTCTTAAAAGGAATCCATAGCCCTGTGGACTGCGCACTAAGTGAAGCTTTCTTGTTCGATAAGGCACACATGATATATCAGCAAATGCAATGCTTGGCGTAACTCCTTGAGCTTCATATACTCCCCATGCAGATGCTTCCAGAACTAACAGGACAACACGTGAGCCACTATTTTGCAACTGCAGGAGAAATGCAAGAAAGACTTTAACAAATAAACTGATGCAAACAATCTGGGGAGATATAAAATTCTAGTCATTAAAATCTCATATAATCTTTAACATGTTAAAGTCATTTCAAAATCCCTTAGAATCCTGCCATAAAGATCCTCGTTCATGCACTTCTGATTATGGAGTGACAACCTTCTCCCAATTGTGCTCTTTGCTCTTACATTGTCACCCTGTCACATGCTCCTCTAGTTGAGACCACAAGCAGGAAGCCAGTCAGTAGATCAGAAGTGGCTGAAAGAGGTAGGTGGAGATCAGCAAGCCTGAGATACAAAAAAGGGAAGAAAAATGTAAAAACGGTATCTTATGAAAAAAATGCACATTCCTGGAAATTGTAAAGAGTGTTTACAACACTCTTTAGAATTCAGAGGTTCACATTCACATTTTCTGCAGAAAACGTGTATCTAAACCTCTGCTTTTAACCTTAGTGGTTAGACAGGTTTTTTTGCATGTTGGCTGGTGAGTGTGCCTGGAAACGTTTTGCTGTTTTACTGTTTGAAGCCCTTCCGTGTGCACCTAGCTGTAAAGCTGGTGACGAATTGATGAGTGCATTTGCCATTTGTTTTGCATGATGGGGAACTGGTCCCTCCGCATCCCCATCAATCTTTTCCCATTGTTGATGGTTGTTTGGGACACTGTCAGTTCCTTGGGTGGCGGAATTGGAAGTTGTGAGATTGCAAAATGAACACTGAATGCAAATTGGACACATGGTTTCGGCACCAAATGCTCTGTGCACAGGAATGGGACACCTTTCTATCATTTACTCAAACAGCAAGACTACAGGATGACATCTATAATATTCCTTCTTATACAGTGAAATTAGACTTCAAATACTTTTAAAATGCATGTAAGGGATGCCGAAAAGAATTTGCCCATTAATATTATTATTATAATCAATATAATACAGGATAATATAGCGCCAACAGTTTGCGCAGCGCTTTACAATATAAGGAAGACATTGCAATCACAATACAATTCAAGACAAGATGATAAGGAGGGCCCTGCCCGTGAGGGCTTACAATCTAAAGGGGAGGGGTAAGTGATACATGAGGAGGTAGCTGTGTGGGGATTAATTGTTTGAGAACGTGATGGTTCAGTGGTTAGGTTGATGTGGGATTATCTATTGGAGCAGTCTAATTCAGGCTGGACAAAATAATATTTAACCAAAGGAGTTTATTCTTGTTTATATTATAATTTTATTACCTCAAGTATACATGATTCTGAATTTTTGCATGGTGAAATACTATATGAGATTGAATTTGTTGAATGTATTTGTTGTTCTTTAATCATGTCTTCTTGAAATAATGTTATTATGACAATATCAATTGTGCAAATGGAGCCAAAGAGATTCTATAGGAGATCATGCTGATTGTCTTCATGCCAATATTCTGTTGCTTTTCAAACAAGTTCTCTTGATATTATGTGACCATGTTTCTCTGTCATTAACTGTTTGAACATAATTTGCAGAGGAGAATAGGGGGACTTCTTTGAATTGGCATATACGTGAATTTAAAATTTTTGTGAGTAGCACTGCTTTTGATTTTTTTGTAATTATATATGGAGGCTACCCAAAGCTTTTAATTTTTTAATTTAAAAAGTCAGGGTATACTGTCACGCACTCCCTAATCCCCTGGATTTCTTGGATCTCAGCTGTGGAAGGACAGTGTAACACCCACTATTTACCAAGTTCACAAGGAGGAGAAAACGGCTAGTCAGGCTTAACCCCTGGCGTCACTCTCAATCTGGATGGAGAGTTAGGGGTTACAGCATCATCTGCCATATGTTAACTGTGACTTTGGTTTAAGGGTGGACTATTAATTCATAGGCCGTAGTTGTTTAAGTGAAACTAAACAAACATAAAGTACTAGATATAGGTTTGATACCCCAGCCAGTATAATATAGGATATGAACAGCAGCTATCATGCAATTAGTCACTGGCATGAAAAAGTCAAGAGTTTGTATGTAACATTTCTTAATCCCTCAGAGGGGTACTTGCGCTTAGGTGCATAGGATCCAGGAGGCTCCTGGTAGTGAGGCTTAGGATCTCTGCTGGTGCTTCTGAGGAGGGTAGTTGTCCTTGCAGTAGGCTTGCTGGAGTTGGGTTGAGGGCCCAGTCGGCCAGAAGTACCGATGCTCAAGGAGGTCCAGGCAAGGCTTTTTGGGGTTCGAGGCTGCAGGGCTTCCAGATCGCAATAGTGGAACGCCGTGTCAGTCTCCTGACTGTGTTTAAATAGGCCGCCGTTGCATCCGATTGGAGCGCACGGACGGCCTATGACTACCGTGTTCCAGGCTGGAACGCATGACGTCGCGACGGAGGAGCCGTAGAGACTCCCCACCTGGCGCAGCGTTCCAGGCAGGAACGCAGATGCCGCGATCCCCTGCGGACATTACATATACCCCCAAATTGATGTGGATCACAGGTGGACTTGACCACTGTGGCTTATTATGAATTTGGGGGCCATTTCACTTCTCTTTGTAACAAGCATTCTATAATTGTTATAGAATTTTGTGCATAGGTTTGTATAAAGCATAAGGGATATCATCCCAGGGTACCTTTTTACTCAGCTGACTCAGTGTGAAGCTAGTGACACTTTCACCATTGACTTCAAGAAGACGGGCACCAGAGGGAGCACCAGCCTTTTGTGCTGCACCACCATCTTCCACATTGAGAAGAAATGTACCGCGAACACCTGGGTAACAAAAATGTATATACAAAAATGTAATGGTCAATAAACAACTATACAATATTTATTAATAAAGACAATTACTTTTTTACAGTGCAAGCAAGTGTGGTGTTGCTTTTCAAACTGGTCACATTTAAATCTTTGACACTGGAATTAAAAAAGTTAGGTTTTAGACATTTTAGGGTCTTTTTAATCTGGAATTTAGCTACTTAGAAATTGAACATAATGGGGCTGATTTATGATAGAAAATAGGCTGTTCACTTTGCAAGAGAATTTTCCCTTAGCTAAGTGAATATGATGAAAATAATTTTGCAAAGAATACACAATCAAGTGCAAAGAAAATAAAAAAAACAGGATTTTTGCTTGTACATGGTTGGATGAGAAAAGTCAGTAGAACCTCATTCACTAAGCTAAGGGAAAATTCCCTTGCAAAGTCAACAGCCTATACGCCTTGAGTAAATCATTCCCAATGAATGCACCCACAACGTCAAAGTAATTTCTGTTACACGCATATGTAGACATTCAGAAATGTTTGTGTAGGCAGCATGACAGCATGTTGTAATCAGCGACCCAGTTCAAGTATGCAGATCAGGAGTTCTGATTTCCGTCTCAATTCACTGGCAGATACTTGCTCTGGATTTTTGAATTAGTAATTATTGAAGCCAAAAACAATCAGACAAATTATATTTTCAGACAGAGGTCAGCAATGTTGGGTTGCATATTTTTCTCAGTATAGATTCCCTTAAATGTCTATATAAACGCTCAGCTTCTAAAGACATATCAAAATTCCCTGTTATCACAAGTAACCCCTTCCTCCCCAAAATATCATTGGTAAAGACCTCTGAATTCCAAAATTTCTTATAGACCAGTGGTGGTGAACCTATGGCACGCATGCCACAGACTGCACGCAGAGGCCACTCTGGTGGAATGCGAGCCAAGGCTGGGGTGTCAAATTCGTATCATCCAACGCCCAGCGCAGACAGTTACGGGCACATAGTTTTTTTTTTACATTTAGTCCTGCTTCGGGCAAGCAGGGTTAAATGTACAGCGGGGAAGCCGTCACTTGAATAGTACAAGTGATCTTGGAGATCACTTGTATGCAGCCTGCAAGTCTGTACCGCCCTCTCTATGGTTTTCTGGGTCTCCCGTTCTTCTGGGGGATCTGAGACCATGGCAAAGTAGTTCAGGATGGAGAGAGGGGATTTATAAAAAGTACAAAATAATTAAATAAGTAAAAATTTTTAAATAATAATAAATATTTAAAAAATAAAATGGTGCCAAAAAGTAAAAAATAATAAAATCAATTAAAATGATAAAAAGTAAATTAAAGATAACAAAACTAAAAAAGCTAAAAATAATAAATAAAGAAAAAATAAAATGTTTAAATGTTTGAATATGTGTGTTTCCCTATTTTGCCTAAGGCGGTGATGCTGAAAGTTTTTTAAACACCAGTGCCCAAACTAAAAGACAATACCAAACTTATTTTCAGTGTTGGCACTTTGAGATAAATAAATTGATTTTGCATTGCAGTTCAGGCACTCAGGCTTGGAAACGTTAGCCATCACTGTTATAGACAATTGTTTCAACAGATCACAGTGTAAGGCCCCATTCACATGGGAATCGGCCGGTACATACAGCTCCGTGCTGCTGCACGGCCATATTAAGCAGCTCCCGGGAAGTACAGGTGCTGCGTGTGATTAGTACGGAGCCCCTGTCCTTCTCTATGAGACTACGCAGCCATACGCCCCCCTGTGCTCACCTGAAGCGCACGTCCGTACGGGTGCGGGTGAGCATACTTGTACGCTGACAGGAGGGATCCTGTCTGCGTCCGAGCCAGGAAACACGCACCCGTACGGACCTGCACTTGAGGTGAGTGTAGGGGGGCGTATGGCCGCATACTCCCATAGAGAAGGACGGGGGCTGCGTACTAATCACACGCAGCACCTGTCATTCACGGGAGCTGCCAGGTTTTGGAAAGGTCTTTTTTTAGGCTGGAAAACGGGTTTCATTCATTGTCACCTTGTTATTAGCATACTGATTGTGGAATATTTAATATTGGACTACATGTAGCAAATATATCATAAAACGACTAAAAGTTCATTCAAATAAGCACTGAAGCAAAGATATGCACAGATTTGTAAATAAACAAGGAGAGATGCTACTATAGTTTCATATTGGATAACTTACCACCTGTTGCACTTGTAGTGAAGCCAAAGCCCCGACCTTCATCACGTACAAGGCAAAGTCGCGGCCTGGGACAAGACTCAGGAAGAACGTTAGTAAGAATGGATAGTGGTGAAGTATTGTTGGTGCGCAATTTTCCGTAGCTGCACTCATCAAGAACAGCCAGTGAGACGCGGGAGCCGCTAGCCTTTACCTTCTGCACAACCTGAGGGAATATTCACATGTTTATAATAGCCGGCTAGCTAAAGGTGATTGTAATAGAAAACTTTGCTTGTTCATGACTAACTACTGAATGTCTTAAATATTGTTTATAAGACCAATACACACGAACAGGTGGCCATAAACTGCCTTATCTCACCCTCAATTTAATTTCCAAGTATAATGGAAGGGCAATGATAAGACTGGTTAGAATTACCAATGGGGTTGAGAGTCATGTACTCAGAGCTGACTAACCCTGAAATACAAAATGCACAACACAATATATACTGTATGATATTCAACAATCGCTCTTTGCAATCACCTATATGTGTGCCCGGTAAAAGAACGAGTCTGCCTGATAGTAAAATGTGAGTTTAGCAACATTAACCCTTTCATTGCTGTAATAACACATTTCATACTGTTCCATGGTTTCAGTTGTAGCATTTACTTTTCTCCTTAAAGGAGAACTATGGGGTCAGGGCTTTTCCCCATAGTTCTCCTTAGGGTAACGGGAGGACACAAACTAGCGCCCTCCCGTTACCCTAAGCTCAGTATACCGCGAGCTACAGCTCGCGGTATACTGAGACGCCGCAGCCGGATCGAATCCCGACATCAATGTCAAGCTCCGCCCAGCTGCGTGAGTGACAGCTGGCTCTGCCTATCTAATGGCAGAGCCAGCTGTACCCGCTCCCCCCTCCCCCCCGTCCGTTCCGCCAGTCAGCGCTGGCGGATCGGAGCGGGGAGGGGGGAATCCAGCCCCTCCCCTGTCACGGCAGAGAGCCGTGACAGGATCAAGAGGTGAGCGAACGCCGGTATATGTTCGCTCACCTCCCGATCTACTGAGCCGATCTGTGACAGTCTCATTGTCACAGGTCGGCTAGAACTATGAGGTGAGTGAAAGCACTCACCTCATAGTTCTCCTTTAAATGTATTTTTGAAGAGACCCTGTCACATTGCCCATGCAGAGCAAAGTGACAGTGTCTCAGCAACAGAACAAATTCCAGCAAGTGACCCACAGAATATCCTACCTGGACAAGCACAAACAGGAACAGACAGAGTGCAAGTACAGAGCAGACAGAAGCAGAGTCAAAACCACGAAAAACAGAATACATTAAACTCCATAATTGATGCTCATATATCCAATAAGAAGGGCGGCCAATAAGTGGCATAACTTTTTTGCATCCAAATTGTCCTAGTCACAATATCACTGTGCTGAGACTTGATATGCTCTACTAAGAAAGAGAGGCAAGCAGTCATTTCCCCACATGTTATAGAGTGAACTGTACTGATGATACAAAGAGGGTTATTCACAAAGCTAGCCGAAGGATCAGCCGTAGCTCTGTCTGATCCTTCGGCTAGCTTCGGCCGCCTGAGCCCTACGGTTCAGTAGAACCGAAGGGCTGCTGTACGGGCTATTCACTATAGCCCCTACAGCTCCCGAAGCTGGCCGAAGGCATATGCTTTGGCTCGACTGAGCCGAAGTGAAACCCGAAGTGAGCCGAGCGGCCGATCATTGGCCGGTCGAAAGCCTCGCAACAGACAGCTGGGCGTAAAATTACCGTTCTTGGTAGAAAATTACCATGTGATGTCTATAGGTAGTTTTAGTTCTTAGTTTGGAATCTTATATAAAACAAGTCATTGTGATCTGACCTTTAGGTGCTCCTGCTCATGTACATACTCCCCATTAATCTGTAATAACTGGTCTCCATCTTTGAGTCCTACAAGATAAGCAGGGCCTCCTGGAATCACTTCACGTACAACATGACCATTTCTTTCCACCTCCATACGCAAGGTGAAACCAAATGTTCCGCTGGCATCTTTTCTCAGTACACAGAAACGAGCTGCTGATTCAGGATCTGAGCCTGAAAAAGGAAAACTAGATATCAAAGAATGCAGAAAAATTGGATTGTACTGTATATACCTGTATACAAACACAGCAGCTATCGATAATATTTCTCTGTTCCTCATTTTATTGCTACTAAGCTTATATCATATTATTTGTTCCCACTGAGGATTCTGCATCTGATCTTTTCCCTGTACCCATTTTGTCATGACTTTATTTATTATTTATGTATTATTTTTTATTATTTATTATTGTAACTTCCTACATAGGCCATGTACTTTCAGTACCACCCAATTTCACTGAATTTACCTGAACCCACTGATATTTTATTAACATTCTATTATTATAAGAAACTAGAGGGTACCTGGGTCTTCTCCAAGGCACAGAGCAGGATTATCAATTCCCAGCTTTGGGTTAAATGGAAACATCCTTGAAGAACAGAACAGAAAAATACTTTAAAATAAACTACAATCATTACACTGCCTGGTAAAAGAATTAATAATTTTATATTTCACATAATAATTTATAATAATATATTTTTTATACACTTTATGTTTATAGGTTTTTCATAGTACAGATGCTCTATAAATGTAGTGAATACGGGCTTGCCTAATGCACACACTAATGTCCTGTTTTTAAATGTGCTGGGGTGAAGTGCATGGATGTCAATTAGCCACATGAATGAGACATCTAGCCAAAAAAGGTTCCCAGAGAACAATTAGTTATTGAAAGGGCGGGCAGGTTGCTTTTCAGCTCCATTTGTGTGAGAGAAACCTCTGATCCAGCCATCTTTGAACAACTGGCTTCTTTCAGCAAATCTGAAAAGTGCTCGTAATAATCATGTGAACAAGAGACTAGAATGCCATATTTTTTGGCTGAATAGAGGACTGTGTAATTTTAACATGCAATATTTTATATTTAGCTAAGTAAAAAAAAAAGAAAATGTACATTTTATTTTTTAAAGTTCTGAGTTTAAGGAAACACAAAATAATTTCAAACACAACAAAACACACAACAAAAGTTGTATACTCACGTGGTTAATTTCAGATCATCTTTAATGCCTGTAACAGAAGAAAAGTATATATGAATGAAATGAATGGTCTATGAAGCAAAAATTGCAGGTGCAGCAAAAGCTTCAGGGCCCAGTCACACCTGTCAGTTGGTAATGTGCATTTTACCACAATGCATAACTAAGCTAAGTCAAAATTTGTATTGCAAAGAGAAAATTCACTAAGCTGAATGAATGAGGTGAAGTTGTGCTGACTTCAATCATTTAATTCTATGCAACGAAAACTCCTGTTTACATTTTCCGTGCACATGATTGGGTACTCTATGCAAAGTGATTTCACCTCGTTTACTGTGCCAAATTAAAATTCACTTTGCTAAGTGAACAAGTTCTACTCCTTTAGTAAATCAACCCTTCCAGGAGTGTAACTATTGCTGAATATATACATACGTTTAAAAACCATTAGAGGGCAGTGAAAGGATGAATAAAGCTAACTACATGTGTCAAAATCCTAAAAAGATTAAAAACCATTAGATAGCAGCAACCTCTCAGGAAATCACTATAGAGCAACACACAAGGATCCAAAACACACAATGATACAGTCCATATAATAATTACCTAACCAGAAACAATATTGTCCATTAATTTCTACCACTTACCGTATATACTCGAGTATAAGCCGAGTTTTTCAGCACATTTTTTGTGCTGAAAAATGCCCCCCTCGGCTTATACTCGAGTCAGCGTCTCGAGAACTGAGGAAAGTGAGTACGCTGGTCAGGTTTCACTGCTGCTCCGGTGGGCGGCGCCCCGAGCGGGGTCATCTGGCAGTCTCCGGGTCCTAATTTAGGTGGCCGGAGACTGCCAGATGACCCTGCTC
>NW_017307557.1:483089-495725 GCF_000935625.1 Nanorana parkeri
CACAGTGAGTGAGGGCAGATTTGGGGGGGAGATTTATTAAGCAATTATGTATTGTCTGCACTGTATTAGCAGTATATACTCTATATACTACATACTACAATACAGTGCAGACAATACATTTACAATTATACTAACATGAATGGATTAAATGATCTGTATGTAGCCCTGCACTATGGATCATTTAACCCATTCATGTTAGCAGAGGATCATTGTAAATGTATTGTTGCAGGCACTCTATATGTACATGTACTATATACTACATATAGAACGCACTGAACAACAGATTTACAATTATCCTCTGCTAATATGAATGGGCTAAATGATCCGTAGTACATGATATGTAGCCCTGTACCCCCTTTTCCACTTGCAGAGCTAGGTTATTGTTTTTCTTTTAAATAAATATTCATGTCATTTTATTGGTATCTATCTTCATTTTGTACATTTACCAGTAGCTGTCTCATTTCCCACCCTAGGCTTATACTCGAGTCAATATTTTTCCCCAGTTCTTTGTGGTAAAATAAGGTACCTCGGCTTATATTCAGGTCGGCTTATACTCGAGTATACACGGTATACAAAATCAAACAGTTTTAGTCCAAAATAGGGAAAACAATCCTCTCCCTAGATATGTGTCCAGCTTTGTACCTGTGTCCAGTTACAATAAAAATGTGGTAATTGAGTCCATAAAGAGGTCAAATAAGTTCTCTGGATAAAATTATTATACGTTTTTTGTTATTGATTTTGCATTACTACTTCATTCCGTGGCCTAGGGGAAGTTAACATGTGAGCCTATGTATAAAACAGTGAATGTGACAGTCGCCAAACATTCCATGCGGGTCTGTCTTCCTGGTGCATGTGTATTAGGCTGGCCATTTTTTAACACAAAGTGATTTTAAAGTCAAAAGGATTTTGAGATATTTCAAATGCTGATGAAATCATTTATAATGGATTCTGCTCCTTCATATTTCCTGCAGAATCAGCTGGTCCCCTGAGCACTGGTCCTGATATCCTGTTTTAGAATGACTCCTTTCTCAAGCAGAGTGCTATGCAGTCACCTTTGGGCTACTAAGCTGTGTGTGTCTCAACAGAAACAGCAAATCAAGCTCCTCCTTGCGATCTTGTACTGGACAGGATGTTCAGGGAAGCTGAGCTTAGAGACTTGGAAGCAGCTGTTCAGAAACATGATGACGGTAAGGCCTCATTCCCACGAGAAAAGGCCGACATGTACAGCTCCATGCTGCGTGTACGGCCGCATCGGACAGCTCCCGGGAAGGACAGGTGCTGCTTGTGATTAGTACGCAGCGCTCAGTCCTTCTCTGTGGGAGTACGCGGCCGTACGCCGCCCTACGCTCACCCCAAGTGCAGGTCCGCAAGGGTGCGGGTGTCCCGGCTTGGACGCAGACAGGATCCATCCTGTCAGCGTACGAGTACGAATACCCGCACCCGCACGGACGTGCAGGGTGGGTGAGCGTAGGGCAGCATACGGCTGCGTACTCCCATAGAGAAGTACAGCGGCTGCGTACTAATCACATGCAGCACCTGTCCTTCCCAGGAGTACATGTCGGCCTTTTCTCGTGTGAATGAGGCCTAAGTGTTTGGGTAAAAATGTAAGGCAATGCTATGCTGTGCAATGTATATTTGTTTGATCTGAATTCATTATTAAAAAAAAGTTTAATACTACTTTAATGAGGTCAAATCAACCATCATTTTTGACCGCATTGATGAAAGAAATTGCAGGAGCAGGATTAAAACTTTGCTCGAACGAAATTCTAACAGTGATACTGAATTTTTAAAACAAACTAAATTGCAATTTCACGTGAACATTCTAAGCCAGTTTGACCAGCCTAGAATTATAGGGAATAACCCCCCATGAATGTTTGGTGTCACATTGACTACTTTATGACTATTCCCCTTTTAAGTGTTCATTTTAAAGCGATCCTATTACCACTTGTAATGTTTATATTTTATTACTGCAGAGGAGAAGGGCAGCATCATTCCCACTAGCAGCCCACAGGTTAAACCTTTGCTATGTTGCACTATTACAGGCACAACTATAATATTTCCATTTTAGACAATTCTGAGCGTGTCAATAATCTGTTGTTGCATTCCTCCACCCTGGACGCTAAAAGACATATGGTCCCTGGAGTTCTCTCTCACCCACAGCTTATGCTGTCTTGCTCATAGACATCCTAATGACATGGAAGGCATGGTGGGCAGACTCAGGCTTTGGAGCTTCTAGGTTTTTCGATTCGTTAAAGTACAAGCAAAAGTGAATCCCAAATTTCAAGGAATTTGCTCTGGAAAAACTGTTGGGTTCTCAGCATTTACCTATAGCTATTTCTTTGAGTTTGTTGCTCACTAAACAGGTATTAGCTGGGCATGGATAAGAGATAGGGGAAATATATGTTAATAATAAGCACATTTTTATGTGATTGGTGTCCACCATCCTTCCGCCATGATATGATACGCAGGGACTGGTATCTTCTGCATATTGTGTTAATTGCAGATGCAATACTCATACCTCCTTAAATGTGTTATTTTAGTTGTGGTAGACAAAGTGAGTGTATCACATCATGTGTATGGTCTAACAAACGTTGTTTGTATGATTATAGACATCAGAAGAAGAAGCAAGTTCCAAGTTCTTTGACACAAAAAGTGTGTCTATATTGTCACCTATATGTAATGTGGTATAACATATCTCTAGTTTATTGACAAAACGCTTAGTGATGATTAGAGGCACATGTATGGGTCTAAATGAATTCTGTGGTATCCTCCAACCATATGTAAATGTATAGAAGTACTTTGGCTCTTTGAACATTACTCTTTCTTTTTTATTTGAATGACTTTATATAATGATTGTAAATAAAATTGATGCTTTCTAGAGTCTAATATTCTTTTGTTTTTGAGCTGTGAGCATCATGTAATAAGTTCATAAATGTCCGCCCTTTTACTTTTCCAGCAGTGCCATTATGCCAGTCAATGTCAGGATAGTTCAAATCTCCCAATAATACTACTGTCCCCGCCCTTGCAGCCCTTTCTATTTGTTTAAGGAGCTGAGTCTCAAAACAATACAAACAAATGATTTTAGGGAAGTTTATGAACAACTATCATAACCTAATTATGTTATAATCATGCATTCTCCATTGCATGATTATTCAGCAATGGAGAATGGCAATCGGCTATAGAGGACTACAAATCTCAGCAATCCATGATTATTCAGAAATGGCGAATGGCAACCAGAAATCATAGATTGCTGAGATTTGTAGTCATTTATAGCCGGTTGCCATTCTCTATTGCTGTATAATCACTGATTATTCAGCAATGGAGCATGGCAACCAGCAATAGAGGACTACAGATCCCATCAATCCATTTATAAACAGCAATTGATTATTCAGCAATTATACAGGGATGTGTGCAGTCTCACCAAGGCTGAGTTTGGGTCTTACCAGGGATGCATGCAGGTCTCACCAGGGCTACATTCAGATCTCAACAGGGTTGCGTGCAGGTCTCACCAGGGCTCTGTACAGGTGGGTGCCGGGCTCTCCAGGCAGGTACCAGGCACTCCAGGGCTCTGCGGGTGGGTGCTTGTGCTCTCCAGGGCTAAACGGGTGGGTGCCATGCTCCAGGGTTGTATGGGCAGGTGTGGGGCTGTGCCAGTCTCTGTGGGCACCGGGAAGGAGGAGGAGATGTGGGGGCGGACCGGCGCTGTCAAAGACAGCTACCGCGAGGTCCCCAGCAGGCTGCCTGAGGTCGCCAGGAAGCATGGGACCTCAGGCAGCAACTCTTGATTAAAAATGTAAAGGGCCCGTATCGGCCTTTAGTATCGGGGCATTTTCACAGGTACAATCACTCGTGAAAATGCCCTGTATCGGCCCTGATACCAATACTAGTATCGGTATCAGGACATCCTTAATATTTACCCATGATGGCTCCATGTCATTACAGTCTTTACATATATCTTTATACAAAAATGGTCTTAGACATGATTGTATAAAAAGCTTTTGCCCTCTGTTGCCTTTTGTATTTCTTTTTTTTTTTTCTGTAGAAAAACACAAAAGCAAAAGTCTTTCAAATGCATTATGCAGCACACCACAGTTTACTCAGACCATTGTGATGTGCTGTACTTCAGGCCAGTGGCGGAACTACCGCCGGTGCAGGCGGTGCGGACGCACCAGGGCCTTGGGGCTCTAGGGGGCCCAGCGCCGGATCGGTACCCAGCGGCCAGCGGGCCCCAGGCACATTGCTGCCTACTGTAATTGTTCATTGTGGGGCCCTTCTAAATGAATGTCACAATACATATTCCATCACGTATGATGTCATGATGTCAAACTGCCTTACAGGGAATTTGTTGATGGTTTTCTGTACAAATATCACCCTTCTTACTATTCCCAGCTACTCCCAAACCAAATATCCAAAACCCCAAATCTTTCTACCTGCACCAAATAAAGCCGAACTCTAGACAATACAATTATAAAATACACTCTCCATAATCATTATTACATCATTAAATGTGTTTTTTAGCTGCAAGCATTGTAAGTACCTGACTTTGACCTGGTATCAGCCTCTTGCAGTCCCTGTATAGCAGAGCTGGAGTCTGAGAAGAAGAAGCAGTAGAAGGTGCCAATCAGTTCATGTGCTAACAAGAAGAATGCGGATAGGAAGAGAAAGCAGAGTGATGGAGAGATGAGCTCATCACTGTGGTGCTTCTCCTTTCACTGTCCAATCACAAGCCAGAATGGGTCATGGATGACCTTGGCTCAAAGGAAGCTAGTTGAATAATGATGGTCATCAGACTGAAGATATCTAGTTGCAGAAAAATACTTTGTGGGAAAAATTCTGGAGTGAAGTTGAATATTGAAGCAAAAGCTGTTTTTGTCATTTCATCTTTCAATGAGATATACATTTTTATCTTGTCATTTCTCTCTGGCACTCAGGCTTTAGGTACTTACAATTACTCAGCAGACACATTGATAATTGTATAAATCTTTAATACTTCACCAAGAGCTACTTACATGAAACATTAAAGTGACATTAAAGTCAACCTTTTTTTTGCCCCTTCCCAATCCTGCTGTAAGCACTTAACTTAAATGATGCCTCTTGATTCTTTCCTGTCGTTTTCAGCTGTCCCTCCAGCGCTGCTGCGGGTCTCCGATTCAACACTGACTCCTCTGTGTTAGCTGGCGCTCCCTGTCCCACGGTGTATGTGCTGGTGCACGCTGTTCCATAGACTTATCTTGTGTCTCTCCTTGTCTCCCGGCCGAAGATCTAAACTGCGCATGCGCCCGCCCCAAGATGCTTTGCGGCCGGCCGACACTCTTCAGATGTTCGGACGGGAGAGCGCGACGAAGACACAGGTAAGTTTTAACCTGTTTGAAAAGGTTTTTAAAAAAATTTTTTTGCATATATCTACAGTTTGCTAGCACTAGATATATGCATAAAACACTGAGAGTTTATTAACCCTTTAAAGCTATGCTATACTAGTACTGTGATTACCCCTATTTAACTTTGGGAGCCCTTACATCAGGGGTGGCAAACACAAGGCCCGCGGGCCGAATACGGCCCGCCGGACCTTGTAATGTGGCCCGCACAGCAGCCACCTCATTTTGCCGGGGTGTGGAATTCGTATCGCCCGACGCCCGGGATATGTAGTTCCGGGCGCCGGGCAAGTAGTTTTTTCACTGTTTTAGCCCTGCTACGGACAAGTAGCAGGGCTGGTTTGACGAGCGGCGCTGCGAGCGTGGAGCACACTTTCCCAAGTAATTTGGGGAAATGGAATTACCCGCACAAATCTCCATCCCACTATACTTCGGCGAACGGTCCTTCCCCCTCCACCAGTATGGGTGTACTATCTGTACCTGTTCCATGTGAATTTCACTCGCAAATTGCAAGCACTCGTTGGTCAACACGGTCACCTGACGGCACTGACCAATGAGAAGCGCTTCTTAGCACTGCTAAACACGGTTTTGGTTAGAATTATTTTTTTTGTATCAGGACAAGTAGATTGTCATGAAGGACAAGTAGATTCGGCCCCCGCTTTAGTCCTTGGACAAGTAGTTTTTTCCAAAATTTCCACACCCCTGTTTTGCCAGGTTGGGATTTCAGCATAGTCCTATACAACCGGCCCTTTGAGGGTAGCCATACTGCTGATGCGGCCCCCGATGAATTTGAGTTTGCCACCCCTGCCTTACATTATAAGCAGCATTCAACCTTCTTTCATTTCACACAGGGGACATGAACTGAAGAAAGGTCCCAATTAAAAGCATAATATTTACCCAAACCAAACTGGTGCACAAGGGCAGGCTGGCATAAATGGAATACCTGTGTGCCAAGAGGGCATTATTTGCCCTCAGCCCCCAGTACTAGATCAGAAGCTAAATCCCTTTGTCCTTTGTTATGCCAGTTGTGAAAATCATATGGAAAGGAAAACAGGTAGAAATATTCTTGTTAAAAAATGTTAAAAGAAGCCAGAATCCTCTAAATCTAATACAGGTAGGTATGGCCTTGTTATTACGCAAATAAAAGTGCAGATTTATTTACCGATCCGTACCTGAGCGTTTCTTCATTTTTCCTTGATCATCTGTGATGTTCTTAGGAAAGGGGCAAAGTACATCCTAGCTCAACACCTCATATAATCACTTTACAGGGAGTGTCAGTTAAAGGGGAAAAGCAGGATGGTAGCCGTGTTTTACTCTCTGATCTTGAAGTCCCAGCTGTCTAGCGCAGAGGTATGCGCTGCAGAATTACCACTGCAATATATGAAAGACATTTTATTATGGTGCAATATACAGTGAGGACACAAAGAAAGCAAATATTTCATGTACTGAGTCTAAAGTCTGAAAATAGACATTACAGTGACACTAAACTCAGGAGTTACATCTTAAAAAGGCATTCAAGTTCCTTAACTATCAACAAAAATGTATCTTATTTGTGTATCACTCACAGCTGTAGATCCTCAAATCTCTGAATTGGTGCTGACACTGTCCTTCCTTCTGGAGGATGGCTACTTTTGTTCTCCATGGTCCTTGTGTGTGTTGTAAAGTAGACACCGCTCCAAGCTCACTCCTGTGATGGATTACAATCTCAGTACAAACTAGTAAACTAAACATGAGATTGTAGTCCATCAGAGGAGCAAGCTTGGAGCGGTGACTACTTTACAACACACAGGGACCATGGGGAACAAAAGTAGCCACCCTCCAGAAGAAGGGACAGTGTCAGCACCAATTCAGAGATGATTTGAGGATCTACAGCCAAGTAGTACGCAAATAAACTACATTCTTGTTAACAGTTAGGGTACTTGAATGCATTTTTAAGATTTAACTCCTGAGTTTGGTGTCATTTTAGGAGATGCATGGCTGTGATTGTAGCTGCAGGATGTTACTGGGCTTGTCAACGCCCATGAGACATGGACATAGTATGTTTACACCAGAATGAGATATAGCAGGCATAACTATCTCGATCGTAAACATTTTTGCTGACTGTAGTTCAGTAGCAGTATGCCAATTCAGCATATATAACATTTTAGAATGTTGTTAAAAGATCTATATACGGTGCTGCAAATGTTGTTCAATCTGCACATAATTAGGTATTCAAAATGAACAGGAATTTTCTTTTCACATGATTTGATAATTAAAGTGATTGTTTATACAATTTTTTGAATGAAGATTCTTAACTCCTTTAATGAATCAGCTTTATGACTGACAATATCAGAATTCATACATTAATAAATCATAATAAATACATTAATAATGAATAAATCTTCCGTCCATCGCCTAGCTGGGCAAATGCTGTTCACATGGCACTACTGCAACTAGATGGAGCCGAGGAACATAGGACATTTCTATGCTACTCAGCGCCATCTAGTGGCAGCTCCACACTGGGCAGAATTAACCACTTTTTAACCACTTCAAGACCAGGTGTTTAGACCCCCTTCCTGGCTAGGCCATTTTTCAGTGTTCAGCGCTGCAGTACTTTGACTGACGTTTATTCCGTCATGCAACGCTGTACTGAAATGAATTTTATACCATTTTTTGGGGACAGATAGAGCTTTATTTTGGTGGTATTGAAACACCACTGGGGGATTTTTTATTATAATTAGAAAAAATTACAGAAAAATGTGGAAAAAAAAGGTTTTTTTTACATTATGTTAGGAAACATTTATTATTACCCAGTTTTTTGGTAAAATATAAAAGATCGGGTCACGTCGGGTAAATAGACACCAAACATGTCAAGCTTTAAAATTGCGCGCACCCGCGAAATCGCAGAAAATTACCGTACCCAAAATTGGCCATAGGCGACAAGACTTAAATTTTTTTTCCTACCAAACTTTATTGCTAACACATATGGGGGCTAATAATAAACCCCCCCCCTATGTGATAGCAAAATATGTGACAGGTCCTCTTTATGGAGACATCAGGGGTCTCCAAGACCCCCTGTCACCTAGGACCCCCCAAAAGAAGCTGATGAAGCACAGATCTGCTCCATCAGCTTCTGAAGCTGGAGAGTGACACAAGAATGCGGAAGTGATGTATTATACAACACTTCCGCATTCTTGCAGAGGAGAGGGGACCGGAGGGAGCTCGTGTACCAAGCTCCCTCTGATCCCCTGTGACACAGGGGACATGCTGAACCCGGGCTCGCACCGGGCACAGTGGAGCCCGGGATGAGCGGGACAACGGCAGGGGGGCGCGGAGGGGGACGACGACACACACCGATCGGCACCCCATACACGCGATCTGCCGGCTCTAAAGCCGGCGGATGGCTTGTATGGTAACAGGCATCGCTGCCTGTTTTTTAAAAACATCAATTTCCCGCTCACGTGTCTGAACCGACGTCTAAAGACGCCCGCTCAGATCTAGAGAGCTCCAGGCCGGCCGTTTTTCTACTATGGCCGGCCCGGAGGCAGTTAAAAAATTACATGTGACAGACTTTTTCTTCCTGGAAGATTTCTTTAGTATATTGAATAAAACAATAAAATGATAATTCCAAGTGAGAGTAAGACCATTTTTTAAAATATCTGTAAGTAATTTGTTTTTTGAGCACCATGGAGACTAGGTCCATTTAAGGCAGAAGCTCCATATAGAGACTGCAGGCTCAATCATATTTCTCCTGCATGTGATAAAAATGAATGGAGAGTAACTCTCTTTTGTCTGTTTTGATGAAAAACTCAAGATAGATTCTACATAATTTGTTTTAAAACATAACATGTTTCATCAAACAATACAAAAAAGCATGCAGCTTGACAACTGGACAAGATGCATAAATTATTACAAATAGTTCATAAATGTTTTTTCGAGTCCTTACGTGTGACCATGTGGAGCAGAGAAGAAATCTAATACTACTTTAAATGATTTTTTTGGATGGATATACTTTAGCTGTACTGGTATCTAAAGGGCTTGCCATCCTCTGGTTACGGAGACTAAAACTCATGGCTGCAGATCCAGTACAAGCCCCATCTCTCCCATACAATCTTACCCCTGCAACATTCTCTATAATATAATAATAATAAAAAATTCAGTAAGGAGATTTAGGGGTTGATTTACTAACCTTATAAACACACCACGAACATGTATACACCTCTGTAGTGTGTTCCCTCCCAGCATGATCTATGGGTGGAATCTAAACACCTTTGTAGTGTGTACACACCCAGTAGGTGTGTTGTGCAAAGCCCTGCCCTTAATTGCAAGGTGATGTTGTGTAAATTAGCTCTACGTTGTGTTGCTTCCTTTGATGAATGCAGGAATGTAAATGCATGAGCTAACCATTTTTGTCTAAACTGTGAAGCAGCATTATATATGCATCATGTGCATGATTTTTCCATATATGGCATTAGTGGAAATATGCTTATAGAGACTTTTTGGTTGATAAATACGCTTTGCTGTGTAAAAATCACACGCACCTGGTGCGTACGTGTGTTTTAGGTTAGTAAATCACCCCCTTAATATCTTAACAATGACCACTTCAAATGTTCCCTGCCGTCAACAATGGACCGGTAGGTTATGACACCAATAACTGCTTTCAGAACCACTGTTGCACCTATCTTGCCTATGGGGGACTTCTTAATGCTAGTGATTACTTTTTATGCCATAGACAAAGAAGGGGGTGAACGAAAGGGTTTGTGGTGAGATGTACATCGAGCCATGTGTAAAAATATCTCAAATTTATTGTACATAAAAATCATTTTAGTTGATAAGAATCATAAATAACATCATTACATACATGTAGTGGATATAAAATCCCAATTTTAACCAACATGATGTATCCCTTCTTAATAGGCAGCCCATAATGCATACATTGATTTAATAAAATAAAATTCTGATACATATCAGCCGTGATTGATTCCAATTGATGCATTCATTGTGTAATCTCCAAAGTATGTATATCAACATTCATCCCTACGCGTTTCGCCTTTCAAGCTTCTTCAGGGGATAGGATTCATCTATTAAATGGAAATTGTACATAAGGTTATTGTATTTCCTTAGTTTGGGCATGCCCATCTTGCTGTAGTGCCTATGTTAAGTGGGGGAACACATTGCTGGAATTAACCCCCATGTGCGGAAAACCACACACGGGGCAGGTGTCTGGTACTCACCTGTATGGAGCACCTGGAGGTGGGTCGACGTGAGGAGGACTGGGATGAGGTGGGTGGCTAAATCTAGCCCTGCCATCACATACCGTCCATCATCTCTAACGGGACCCCGGGGCCTCAAAGGAAGGAATGCCCTAGGCACTGCAAGAGAGCCAGATCCCAATCGGAGCGGTGACCTGTAGAGAGCATATAGCAAAGATCAACTAATGATATTGCTTGTTATTTGATAGATCCAGTGAGTGACATTGTGCAAATTGCAAAATAACTTAGTTTGAATATATATATGTATACATATACATACACACACACATATACATATATATATTATATATACATGCACATACATACATACACACACACACATATATGTGGTCTAGCCAGTGTTGGCTACTACTCTATACAACCTTTTAAGTGTGCCATGTTCTATGAATAGGCATGTGTTTGTATGGACTTAGTGCAATAATACCTTCTTTCAAGGATGAGTGATGTGAGTGAAGAAAATAAATATATAAATATATACTCACATATATACGTGAAAAATTGCTCCTACGTTTCCTTAGGTGAAAGTCAATTGCTGTTAGTGAATGTGTATCACATATATATATGTGTGTCTGCAGTCTAGAGCATGGCAGCCGCATGTGTGTTTCCCAAATCCCAAATGGGATGTATATATACTGATGAACACTGCTGTTAGGTGTGTGGAATCCCCACTAATTGGAGCACAGCAACAAAAATCAATGCCTCAAATAAGTGACAACCCAAAAAAAAATGAACAAAAGAGGGGGAAGGGAAATTACCTAATTCTAATCCGAAGTGTATAAGGGTGTGCTGTCCTCAGCTCTCAGCTCCAAATGGTACGCTCTCTGCACTGGCCTCAGTGACATCCCACCCCTTAAGTAACCCCCAAAGCCGAGTTGGACGCACCGAACACAGGTGTTCCAGGCGCCGATCGGCGATGTGGACTCACATTTGCGCATGCTCCGGTAAGCCGTGCATGCGTCCTGCAATCCCCATCCGCCGATACCTCAGTAACGAGGGAAGCGATCCACAAGGGCCACCCCCTCGTTTAGCATGCAAAAGGACAGCTGTCCAAGCACGTTAGGTACGGTGAGCACTTGGCGATGGAAAAAGGCCAGGAGGACACAGGAGTAAAGTCCAGAGGTCCCAGCAGAGGACTCCGTCGACGCCAACACCCCATGCTCTTCACTAAGTGAGGCATCCGATCCCCATTGGGGATACACGCCCTAATATGCCTATGTTAGAGTAATCTGTAATCGATCCCAGTTTCCATTAATTTATGATTCATAAAGGGTATGTCCTGTCTCTTCTATTTATTCCAAAAAATACCAATGTCATAAATTGTCGAATTGCGAACATATATATCTGAGCATCTCATCCAATCCCGGAGGTAACAGTGTGTCCCAGATTGAGAGTCCACTGTGCCTCCGACTCTAATGATCATTTATAATTCTATTTTTGTTTGTTTAAATTAGTATGAAGAATACTTTTTTAAACAGTAGGGAGGCCCAATGGGCTGTAACTTCCTACTATATAGCATTTAATACATCCCTAGTGTCTAATAGCAATACGATTTTTCTTCACAAAAATGTCTTTTTATTTTTACCCTAGAGGTGCTCAGTTCCAATTCTTATATTTTCTAATTCAATACATCTAAATTGTAAAAAATACAGTTTGACTATTCGATCAGGTTCTATTTCGATATGATTAGGACAAAGTATTACGCATGGTTCGGAAGCCAGTGTATAGGGGCAACGCACCAGGAGTAGGGCCTGATAAGTAAATCACCTTCAGGTCCTGGAAAAGTCAAACAACAAAAACATTAGTGGGTCGCCCCCTCTTGGCTCCTTGATATCAATCTCTCCCCCTTATATTATATATATAGACAAAGAAGGGGGTGAACGAAAGGGTTTGTGGAGAGATGTACATAGAGCCATGCGTAAAAATATCTCAAATTTATTTCTACATAAAAATCATTTTAGTTGAAAAGAATCGTAAATAACATCATTACATACATTAGTGGATATAAAATCCCA
>NW_017307558.1:0-43097 GCF_000935625.1 Nanorana parkeri
TCCACTACCGATAGACAAGCTTTCAAAGTGGGAGTCCTGGATAACAATCTTTACATGCCTTAGACGGAATCTGTAAACCACACTGCTACACTTCAGCTTCCCTTGCTACCAGTCAGAGGAAAGAGCTTCATATCCTTTCAGACGCATCTACTGTGGCCATAGCAGCTGCTGCCTACCTCATGCATCAAAATGCACCTCAAAATGCAGGTTTATCAACCGCCTGAGTTGGCAAAAATCCTTGCACCGGCCCTGGATGAATGGAAACAATAGCTGGAGTCAGGTGGCAGGAGATCAGCCAGCCAGGGTCATACACGGGGAACAAGAACTGCAAAGTACTTGGTAGATCAGAACAAACACAAGGGCGGAGACTGAATGGACAAGCTGAAGGTTAAATAGTGACCTGCTGTTTGCATCATTACTCCAAGAAAGGGATTTGTCATGAGTTTGCTAGTGGTTGCAGAATGATAATGTTTGCGGGTTTGGTTTTCACAGCCGCAGGATATTACACTCAGTTGCTATTTGAGAACCTGCAGTGAGTGGTGTCTATGAGCAGCTACTATAAAAAGGTGTGCAGCTGGTGCTGCTTGCTCTGCTATTCACACGGCTCCTATTACTATTAACCCACAATGCACTGAATTCTGTGAATGGAGGAACAAATCTGGTCATTTAACTACACCTTACCCATTCACAGAACTTGGTGCACTGTGGGATAACTGTAACAGGGCAGAGGGGGGTGGACCAGCAGTGCAACTTTTCAGAGTAGCTGCTCACAGACTCCACTCACTGCAGGCTCTCACAGCGCCGATGAGTGGATTATCTGGGGGTTGTGAAGGGGCAGTGAGGGAAAGATGTTTAGAAAAAGCAGCTGCTGTAGCTAAGGGTATACACACTATTTGCAGATATCTAATGTGGTTGGTGCTGTATGCCTCACAACCCCCCAAAAAAATAAACCAGTTTAAAAAAAAGCCCAGCACTATAAATATGTCTGTGAAGGTTCTCACTCATCCAGGTCATGGTATATCTGATATACAGATATAGCAGCACGATAAAGATGATTATTTTTATTAGCCTTTGTGGCAGCCCATGTCTTGAACATGTGGCTTGTTTAAGACATGCGGCTTCACTTCTCCCCAGCTGCTGCAGGTATTTCAGGCTTTATTGGTGTGTAAATACTTGCTACTCTTGCCACACACAGTGTTTCTTCTCACCTGTAGTGACGTACAAGTCAACAGAAGGATCCACTGCGTGCAAAGTATATGACCTACCTGGAAGGGTCACATATCTGAAATAGCTAGGGAGCAATGAAGCAGCAGCGTTTTAAGAAAGGGGCCACCTGGAAAGATAAGTATAAATTATATTCTTTGTTGAATGGGTGTTTTTTTATGTGACCCAGAGGTGACATGGCCACTTAAAACAAGTAGCAGGTTTATCAAGCTTTCAACAAGCTTTAATTAGTGCTGATGCCTGGTATAAATTTGTTTCGACAGGCAGCCCCCCTATTATGATTTGTGTTTAATATTCCCATTTTGGAGTTGAAGGTTGCTTTAAAAGGGTATATTCACTTTCTCACAAAATGTGAAAATGAACTTACCAACAGCACCCCGCATCCTTCCCTGGACACCACTGCACTTGCAGGTCTGAAGTCCCTGCAAGCTGGTGTAGCGGTTCGCACACAGGACTTCCCAGCCCCGCAGTATGTAATATTTATAATGCTCCCTAATGCCGAGTGCTTATTGGTCAGCACGGTCACATGACCAAACTGACCAAAGAGAAGTGCTTCTTAATACCTGGTACCCAACTCAGAAGTGCTTCTTATTGGTCAGGGTGGTCATGTGACTGTGCGGAGCACTCAACATTTGCAGGCAATATAACGTGTTTCCCCGAAAATAAGACACTGTCTTATATTTTTTTGGGCTCAAAAAAACCCACTAGGTCTTATTTTCGGGGTAGGTCTTTTTTTTAATGTACAACAATCCACACTTATTCATGTAGAAAAGTCTACATGTATTCATGTACAAAAATATGGTGATCAGGGCAATCAGGGGTACCGTACTTTTCCCAGCGCAATTTGCTAACCAATCGCTGGCCAGAATGAGCCAGCCACTATCGATTCCTCACAAGCGGAGTACATTTGGTATCACTCCTCCTGTGACAAGAGCCGGCCCTATAGAGGAAGCATCGGCTTATGCGGCTCTGCCGCCTCGCCTCCTCTAGCGTTGGGCTTCATTGGCACCGCTGATTCTCTCCCGCCTCTCCCTTGGCTCTTCAAGTTCCCCCTTATGCCACCACCGGCCCTGGGAATGGTCATAACTAGGTCTTATTTTCGGGGTAGGTCTTATATTTTAGCAAATCCCCAAAATACTACTAGGTCTAATTTTCGGGTTAGGGCTTATTTTCGGGGGAAACAGGGTATATACTGCATAGCTTGAGTATTCGTTGTATGAACCGCTACACTGGATTACAGGGACTTGCTGAGGAAGGTGGTGCGGTGCTATTGGAGAGTAAATTTTTTCACATTTTGAGAGGAAGTGTGGAGAAGTGAGGAGATAAAGAGCGGACATGATTTTGATGTACAAAATGTTTAGTGGTGATGGCCACATCAAAATAAACTGTTTACAGTAAACTCCATAACAAAGACTAGAGGCCACCACCTAAAACTCGTGGATAAAAGATTTAACCACAAGGGGAGTAGGGGCTTTTTTTCAGTTAGAGCGGTTCAAGTCTGGAACTCGCTGCCACAAGAAGTGGTATCAGCCGAGAGTATTGAATCATTCAAAAAGCATTTAGATACCTTCCTCAGAGACCGTAACATACAGGGGTACAGGTACACTTAAAAACAAGGTCACACAGGGACTCGTGAACACACATACACATGCACAATCACAAACAGACATACAAAGGTTGAACTTGATGGACCTGTGTCTTTATTCAACCTCAAATACTATACTACCCCCACACTGCAAGGGTTTACTTCTTGCTGCTGTCTAGTGGACCGGTCTAAATCACTTTTACTTACCTGCTTTTCCTGGCTCCACGGATGATGCCCACAGCCTTTTCATCCCTCCTCTCTGGCAGTCAGATGCATGCTGACATCACCACGTCCAATGTAGGGTCCAAAGCCCTGTATTACATGTGAAGATGCTGAGGGACAGTCCACGAGCCCTGTAGCCTATTTTGTTGTGGTTCTGGTGGGCAAGTCATTCTGCATCTGTACATGAACTCGCTGTGATGCTGTGGCGGCAGATAAATAAGATGGCTAAATATATTTAAATAATTCATGTTTTATGGTATCTACATATAATGAGGCCTTTTGACCCTCTCCCTCCTTCTTGCAGTTCAACCACACATGCAAAAGAGAGCAGTATGTAAAGGCCATCTGACTTTTGTCCTAGAATGTACTTCTGCAACTTAAAAATGCTGATGATAGTATCTTGTGACTATTAGTAATCGATCATGAGTTAATGACAAAAGGATGTGACAGGATACATAAACCATAAATGGTAAAATTGCAAATGCTGCTTGTTGATTGGCTTAGAGCTGTAAAGGAAATATGTGTATTAGAAATATGTAATGTGACGTCATTGTTGTTATAAATATGTAGTGACCGCCCTTAAAGGGCCACTCAGGAATTGGAGACGGTAGTCACCTGAGTCCTCTGCAGAGAATAAAGAAGATTTGTATTCCTGAAGTCTGTGTCCGGAGTCCATTGCTGGTTTCCAGAAAGCTGTTTCCCGCTACATTTCTTGGTGCATTGGCCGGGAAACCAGGTGTGACTACCGAGACAGGTGTTTTCCACCACAGCCCGCTGGGATCGTTGCGGAGCTGGCCCCTCGGATCGCTGCTGTGTCTCAGGCGCCACTGGACATTTGTCTGGGAGACTACGCTACATCTTCGTCGCCAGCTCCGAGGCGACCCTGACGGCGCCTTGAACCCGGACTTAGGAACCAAACCTTGGGGGCCCCACTTCAGGACCAGGTGAGAGATCTTGGCCTTATGGTTTATGTGATAACAGTCTGTTAGCCAGAAAGGACCTCTCGACGGTTCGAGAGAAGGGGAGCTTGATCACCTCCCGAGGGGAACCCCGATTGGATGATAGCGCATCCAAGACCGGTATGCCTCAGGTAGTTAGTAATTTCTGGTGGTAGAGTCAGTGTGTTTGTGGTTGAATGAGACGTTGCCCGGCAACGAAGCGAGAGTGGACCCTGTGTAAGTGCAGTTCTCGGCCAGGTGTCGAGTCACCGATAAGTGACATTGTTGTTTTATAATCTTTGTGTTGAGAGTCTCGGACCCCCTAATAAGACTCTCAATCCTCACCCTGCCCTCTGTGTCTGTCTTGGTGTCTATAGATTTCAAACATGGGTGAGAACCAGTCAGTCCCGACTCCCTTAGTAGTTGCCACTCCCCTATTTTGTCCAGATCCTCCTGCAGTCCGATTCAGTGTCTATTACCCTCCCGATTTTGGTATCATCAGCAAACACTGAAACGTGACTGTTTACACCCTCCCCAATATCCTAATGAATAGTTTAAACAGCATGGGGCCCAGCACAGAACCCTGCGGCATGCCGCTCATGACCCTAGCCTAATCCGAGAAGGTGGCATTAATCGATACTCTTTGTACACATTCCTGTAGCCAGTTTTCTATCCATGTACACACTATTTCGTCTATGCCCATAGACCTCAGCTTGTGTAGTAAACGTTTATGTGGTACCGTGTCAAATGCTTTAGCAAAGTCCAAATATACCACATCCACTGTCCTCACCTCGGGCCAGATCTCTACTCACCCCTTCGTAAAAAGTTAGCAGGTTAGTCTGACAGGAACGGTCTTTCCTAAATCCATGCATCATTTACTATGCCATTATCACAAACAAATTCTAGTAAGTGGTCCTTAATCATGCCCTCTAACACTTTACAAACCACTGATGTAAGACTAACCAGTCTGTAGTTCCCCGGATGGCATCTGGACCCCTTTCTGAATATTGGAACTACCGTAGCCCTCCGCCAGTCGATTGGCACTCTGCCAGTCATTAAGGAATCTTTCAAAATGATGAATAATGGAGCCACTATAACCTGGCTTAGTTCTTTAAGTACCTTGGGGCGCAAGTTATCTGGTCCTAATGCCTTATTTGCATTAAGTAGTTTCAGTCTTTGTTGTATCTCGGTTTCCGTCAACCACTGCGGAATACCCTGAGATGAACTATGTGCGTTCTTATGTTTATTAAACCCGTCTTGTTCCTCGGTGAATACCGAAGAGAAACAGGTATTCAATGCCTCGGCCCTCTCCCTGTCATTTGTGACTAACCCCCGTTAGCATCCATTATTGGGCCTATCTGCTCCTTTCTTACTTTTTTACTGTTAATGTACTGGTAAAAAATGTTGGGATTATTTTTACTAACTGTGGCTATATGATTTTCACACTCTATTTTAGCTTCCCAAATTATTTTCTTGCATCTTTTGTTACATTCTTTGTAATTATCGAACGCCAATGCTGCCCCCTCCATCTTATATTTTCTAAATGCCACTCTCTTGTCCTTTATGTGTTGCTTTACCGATCTATTTATCCATACAGGCTTAGTTTTTGATCTTTTAATTTTATTCCCCAATGGTATACACTTGACAATAGCCTTTTGTAGTGTGTTCTTAAAACATTCCCATTTCTGTTCAGTGCTCAGTTTCTGAAATACATTTTCCTATTTGATTTCACCCATGAGCTGGCTCAGCTTATCAAATTTAGCCATCCTGAAGTTTAGGGTTTTTGTCCGACCAGCTGACTTCCCTTTACTATACCCAATATTGAAGGTAATCACATTGTGATCACTGTTACCCAGTGTCTCCCCAATTGCAATATCCTCAATAAACTCCGCATTATTAGAAATGATTAAATCTAGGATTGCATTTTTCCTAGTTGGGACCTCTACCATGTGATCCAAGAAGTTGTCTCTGTAATGGACCCCAAGGCGGTAGCCTTCAGTGTCGCGCACTCGAGGGGAGGCTCCGCCCCCGGGTCACCGACGTCATGCCGGACCGGCCCCCTCCACGTCATAAGACGCGACCTCACATTCGTCTGGCGTTCCAGCAACCTGAAGTGGACGCCAGATGAGTGCCGGTCACCGCAAACTCCTCAACCACTACAGGGCTGCCTCAGCAGGATTGGAGGAGCCCTGTCTAAGGATTGCCATTCCTCTGATTGCCCTCACATAGGACTCTGCGCTAGTGTGCCCCAAGTCCAGAGCCTAAACGAACAAGGAAAGCTAACAGCAAGTATAACCCCTCTGGGCTGCTGCCCAGTGGGTATCTCTATTGTCAGTAAGACTGTGTCTGGACTTTGCCTTAAACACTGCACTATTTATACTACAGAGGATTCTGATTGTTCTTATGTGGGGTTGCTACAAACTGGCTGAATGAAGTACTTGTCATATGTGAAGTAACAGACTGACAGACTGAAGCAATGTTATTATGTGAAGCTAACATAATTTCAGACTAAGGAAATGTTGATATGTGAGGTCAACATATTGGTATCATATTAATTGCCACCGCTAAACTCAGGGAATCTAACCTGAGAGGAGTTGAATACAAACTTATATGTGAATACACAGATTGATACTGCCTATAGAATCCCCACCTGGATAGCTTGTACATACTTACCTAGCAATCAGAAAGGAGAGCAAGGTTAGTTAGGTTGGAAGATAGTACGATGATGCTCTGAGGTTGATTGGCGAATTAACCCTTGCCATCACGTACTCCTGGGCCTGAGCACGTGACTGTAAACGTGACTCCGCAGCTGAGTTCCATCTTCCTACGTAGTAGATCATTACAGTCTGTTCAGAAAACGGGCCGCCTTTGTCGAATGGGATGTTCCATTAACCCAATTTATGTCTGGATAATTGAAGTCACCCATAACGATGGCATTACCCTGCTTCCCAGCTGTTTCTACTTGGGAGTGTAGCTTAGCCTCCTCCTCCCCCACTATATCTGGAGGTTTATAACAGACACCCACAATAAGTTTACGATTAGTGATTTTTACAGATGAGTGGTCTAAAGTGAAAAAAATATTTGTTAAACAATTGATTATTAAATCATGTATCCTTTAAAGGGTGAAGAGTCACGCAATTTAGATTCCCCTCCTCCTGATTGATTCATTTCTGTAGAAATTCACTAAATAAGTGACACTTTCTCTTGAATTCCTTTAGAAGACATTATACAGTGAAAAACAGATTTCAAGTCTCCATTCATACATAGGCGTCAGCGTTTCCACAAGTTTTTACGCACGTCTTTCCCTCGCATGGTTTGCGCGTTTTGCAATTTTCACAAGTGTTAGACGCGTATAGACAAAGACACTGAGTAGATCAAAATGCATTGCTGTGAATGAGGAAACGTGCACACAAACCCGCATAGAAATGTGCGAAACGCTTGTGTCACGCATTTTGGTGTGCTTCCATTGAAGTCTATGTGGCCAAACGTGCTGTAATCTACCCAAAAGAAGCTCATGTACCTGTTCCAGCATTCAGCATTTTACAGCTTGTGACAAAACACTCAGGAGTGAGCAGGGGCCATAGAAATAAATGGGATTTCTAGTGTTAAGAGTTCTGTTGCACTTAGCTTTGAGCGTCAAAACACTCAGGTTAGAACAGGGACTGAAAGAAATTACTGCAATCAATGGGCTTCCTCACTCCTTCACCAGTTCAAAATGGCTGTACTCAGGGTCATACTATTTACCTGCAGTACTTGACCAGTATGTTTTGAATGTTTTGGAAGATAAAAAAAATGTCTAACAAAATGTTAATCTTTTAAAAAAAAAAGGCTGTATTCAGCCACATAGAACAGAGCTTTAATTCCAGAATGGAACTTATCCTTAATACTTACGTGCAAAACCTTCTTTTGAACTGCTGGACAACGGTTCTCTCTTGTCCTTAACCCTGAAAGCATGTTTCTTGTTGGCTATTTCCTCAGGGGTTTTTCTGAACTTATTGCTTTAGAATGTAAACAATGGTTCACAACATTTTTTTCATATGGGAAGCACATTAGTTTATTTGAAAAACAAAAAACAAAACGATATTACATTACAGAAACAAATGATATTAACTTTTGTAGAGCCCTAGTAGCAATTTGAGCATTAGGAGCTTGAGTGAGTGTCCAACCCATCCGGACTTTGTCAAAGCTGAAGATGCAGGACATCAGTCAAGTGCCCCAGTGTTAACAAGCACTTGAGCAAGAATTTCAAGATTCACATCTGTGAGGAAAAGAAAATACCATATAAAAAAAAACAACAGACATCTAAACAATTATTTCATAATCAAGCATACAGTTGGGTAAAGCAGACCTAGAGAAAAACAACTGAATGCTGGTTAACAATTACAGTGGCAAGAAAAAGTATGTGAACCCATTGGAATGAAGTGGTTTTCTGAAGTAATTTGCCATAACGTGATCTGATCCTCATCTAAGCCACAATAGATGTATTGACTTGCCTTCCTGCCTTCTCACAATTGGCCACAAGATGGTGCTGTAGAGAATATATCTCTATTTACAACAAGCAGACTGAAGAAAAGAACGAGTGCATTCTGGGATTCAGAATCCATCTTGGAACCAAGGAGAATCTGATGCCACCCTGAACGAGTCAGTTGAGCATGCCAGACGGATCAGGACAATAAATATAAACTATCTAGCGATTGGCCTTGAAATGTTCTGGGATACACTTGATAAGTGTTGTGGCTCAGTATAAACATTTGAAAGTGCACTATTCAAAAGACTTGATAGCTTCCCCAAAATACCTAACAAAGCCCATCAGAAACTTAGGGAACTAAGTGATTTGCTATTGGAACTTCAGGTGGCCAAGTCAGAAGGGGATTTACAAGGACTTGCTTTCCTTGACACAGCTAGAGGTGTCAACCCCATTGAACAAAAGTTACCTTATAACCTACAAGAGCAATGGATCACACATGGCTCCAGATATAAAAGACAGTACAATATTCAATTTCTCACTTTATCTGTTTTTGTGGACTGTTTGCTACCAAGCTAAAACAAGAAATGATTCTAGCTTTGACTTTACACTGTCATGTGCTGCTCCCACAGGAGTTAACCCTCGCAAAGCTCCAGTATCAGTACACAAAACGAATGCGAATCCTCCAGATTATTTTCACAGATCTGACAGCTCATCTAACTCAGAGACAAAGGTCAAAGGGTCAGTCCTTCTCCTGCAGTTATCTATGGACTTAGATTTTCTGCTCAAGAGGGTGAGTCTGAGTATGGCTCAGATGCTGGACAAGTCATAGAAAATGACTGTTCGTAGATGTTTGTTTAAATTCTCTACCTTCCAATGAGTCTGCAATCAGTCTCCTCAAAAGGGCACAGCAGATGCTTGAATGTTCCAATCTCAGTATTGATCTACTCTGGGACTTGCAAATAGACAGAGAAGAAAAACATTTCACTTGTAGAGGTGTCTTGTCTACAATTAACAGCCTATATGATCAATTAAGATTTGCAGCCCCTGTCACAATTCAAGGTAAAGCATTACTTAGAGATTTAACTAGTGAAACATCTGTCAGGGATGCCACACTGCCTCCTGATAAAAAGAACTCTTGGATAGAGTGGAGGAGTTCTCTAACAGCCTTATCCGATCTCCATGTTTCACACCCATATACTCCTGTACCTTCTACAGAAGTACAAAGTAAAAAGTTTTGCATATTTTCTGATGCTTCTGTCAAAGCAATAGCAGCTGTTGCCAACTTAGAGGTTGTAGATGTCACAGCACAATGCCACGTTGGATTTGTCATGGGCAAAGCAAAACTAGCTCCACACCCAGAGCACACTATCCCTAGACTAGAACTTTGTGCTGCAGTATTAGCTGTTGAGCTAGTAGAACCTTTTACCTCAGAAATGGGCATTGACCTTTAACCACTTCCGGGCCGGCCTTAGTAAAAAAACGGCCGGCCCGGAGCTCTCTAGATCTGAGCGGGCGTCTTTAGACGTCCGCTCAGACACGCCCCCTCGCACGCGCCGCTGGGCAACGGCCGAAATTTTAAAACAGGCAGCGATGGGGGGTAGAGCCGAAAAAAAAAAAAAGGAAAAAAAAATTTAAGTTCCCCCCCAAAAAATGTAAAGTAACACATAAAAAAGAATTAAAAAAAATAAAATAATTTTTAAGTCCCCACCCATACATACACGCACGCTAACGACGATTGCGCCCATTACGCCGCACATGTTACATATCGCCGCAAACGTTGCAGTGAGAGCAATAAGTCTAGGGCCATCAATCACTGATAACACTAAACTGATGAGCGGTAAAAGCTTTTAAAGTGTCGCCTGTGGCCAATTTTGGGTATGGTAGTTTTCTGCGATTTCGTGGGTGCGCGCAATTTTAAAGGTTGACATGTTTGGTGTCTATTTATGCGACGTGACCCTGACTTTTATATTTTACCAAAAAACTGGGTAATAATAAATGTTTCCTAACATAATGTAAAAAAAAAACCTTCTACTCCTCGGCCCATAGCTCTCGTCTTGACTATTTCCTGGTGAATACTCCTATTCTCCGCAATATGGCCTCGACTCACGTAGGTCCTATCTCGTGGTCGGATCATGCGCCCATTGAACTGACCGTTCGAATAGATCCCTCCCGGATTCGTAGATGTCATTGGACCTTGAATGAGGGTTGAAGGGGGAGGCCACTAGGGACGCTATTGAATCTGCCATACGGAGTTACTTTGCCATAAACGACGGGTCCGTACGTGAGCTCTCGACCCTTTGGGAGGCTCATAAACCCACAATTAGAGGCCATTGCATTGCGGTGGCCTCCAGGCTCAAGAAAGACCAAATGGCTGCTATAGACAGCGTCAAGGATCAGCTCCTTGGGTCTGAGCGTCGATTGGCGGCCTCTCCTTCTAAGCCCTTACTACGGGAGGTACTGCGACTGAGAGCACAGTTACAGCACCTCTATGTTCATAAGACAGAAGCCTCCATGCTGTACCTTCGCCAGAAATACTATGAGAAGGGAAATAAGGCCCACACTCTTCTGGCTCGCAAGCTACGGGCTGAGGCCAACTTAAAAGGGGTTTCTGCGGTGCGCGACGCCAGTGGCACGCTACATCACCACCCCAAAAAAATAGCGGATATTTTCCCTCTATAATATCCCGTATGGTGCCTTCAACAATGGTGATGAGACCTTGGCCTCGCGCATTCGGGAATACCTGGGCTCTTGTGATTTGCCTGTGCTCTCTCCAGAAGATTGTGCTAGGTTGAATGCCCCGCGAGGCTCAAAAAATCATCGCCTCCCTCCCCACGGGCAAGTCGCCGGGACCGGACGGCTTTACTTACCTATATTATAAGACCTATTCTTATTTGCTTTCCCCATACTTGACGAGACTTTACAATCAATTTCTGGAAGGTCGGCCTATTCCGTCATCTTTTTTGCAATCCTATTTAATAGTACTACCCAAGCCGGATAAAGACGACACGGTCTGTGCGAACTATCGTCCCATAGCGCTTCTAAATTCTGACTACAAAATCTTTACTAAGTTACTAGCGAATAGACTTTCGGTCTTTCTATCCAACCTGGTCCATAAAGACCAAGTTGGCTTTGTCTTGGGCAGACAGGCGGGGGATAACACTCAAAGACTAATTGATCTGATAGACATCGCAAATCGGGGGAAGGTGGGCATGGTCCTTCTCAGTTTAGACGCTGAGAAGGTCTTCGACAGATTGGGTTGGCCTTTCCTGAACTCCCTCCTGGCGCGTATTGGTGTGGTGGGGCCGTTTGCTGCAGCCATTGCCTCTCTCTATTCTACGCCAGCGGCGTCTATCAAAATGCGAGGGGCAGTATCCCAGCTGGGGATGCCCGCTTTCCCCGCTACTGTTTGTGCTTTGCATAGAGGCTCTGGCTGCTAGGATTCGAGCCACACCGGACATATCGGGGCTTACTGTGGGCGCTCGGGAATTTAAATTGGGTCTATTTGCTAACGACGTGATCCTCACACTAAAAAACCCGGAGGGATCGCTGCAAGGCTTGCATCGTGAACTTTGTTTTTTTGCGGACCTATCTGGTTACAAACTGAACCTGAGTAAGACGGAGGCGATGACCTTAAATCTTACCCCCACCGACTTGACGTTACTCCAATCCGCTTACCCCTATAGGTGGACAACTGAAAAAAGTTAAAATACCTAGGACTATAGTATACTTGACCCCCAAATTACGCATGCTATATAATGTTAATTACAAACCACTGTTTCTTTCCCTAAGAGCCCTCCTACAGAAATGGAGCCCATACAACCTCTCCCTTACGGGAAAAATAGCAGCCGTCAAAATGACCCTTCTCCCGAAAATACTTTATTACTTTAACACATTGCCGATACACGTTCCAATCTCGGATCTTAAATTTTTGCAAAGCCGGATCCTGCACTTTATATGGGGGGTGGATGCCATAGGGTCTCTCAACAAATACTCTGTGCCCACAAGCACCGGGGTGGCCTGGCGCTACCCAATGTTGCTCACTACTTTGCAGCAGCCCAATTGCGGGCTGTACCTTTTTGGAGCGCCATGTCCCCCCTGTGGTGTGGGTTGAGATCGAACACTTGTGGCTAGCACCGTCCCACCTTAACTCCCTCCTGTGGGCAGTGCCAGTGCCTCTCCCGCCTTCTTCCCTGCTGACTTCCATGCTCTGTACCAGAAGTGTCTGGCTCAAATTTAGATTTACATTCGGTTTATCAACCCCACAGTCGGCCATGGCTTCCTTTTTGTATACCCCATCCCTCCCAGCTAGTCTGGAGCGGGGATGGGCATTGAAACACCTCTTCTGTTATAGGGACATTATAGATCATAGATCGGGGGTCATGCACTCCTTCCCAGTCCTTCGGGAGAAACACCAACTTCCATCCAACACCCTATTCGCGTACCTCCAGGTTAAACATTATGCCCAGTCCATACCCAAGTCCCGGGCATTCCCGAAATGCACTCCATTTGAGTTGCTCTACGAGGGGCCGCTACCTCCAGGGGCTTGATCTCCGCTATATATGGGATGCTGGGCGAGGACAAACCGGGTGAATTTACAAAGCATTCATACATGAGGCGGTGGGAGGAGCTGCTGGGAAAATCCATCTCACAGGAGCAGTGGGAGAGTATTAACAACAGAAGGGCAACAGTGCAGTGTCAGATTCCTCGCATCACCTTTCAACATCTCGTGGAGTCACGAGGCGGCCCAACTAAGTCATCTCGTTGAGTCATCTCGTGGCCCAACGAAGTACTGATGTGGTGGTCATAATAATCTGGCCACTCAGTGTATATACAGCTCACACCTCCACTACACTACAGCAATAGATTTACAATTCTCCCCTGCCAACATGAATAGGTTAAATCATGATCTATAGTACATAAAATGTAGTCGTACTATGGATCATTTAAAGTCACCTGTCCCTTTAAGAAAAAGTATCGGTAATTGGTATCGGCAAGTACATGAGGGGAAGTACTTGGTCCTGAAAAAGTGGTATTACGATCCCTATCGTAAATGTCTGAGGCATGCACCCGTGACAACAGCCGTCTGTCCACAAAAACTAAGTCAATCCTAGAATAAGAGTTATGTGGAGCTGAAAAAAAAAGTATAATCTCTCTCCGAGGTATGCAAACATCGCCACACGTCGAAGAGAGACTCGTCAGACATAAGTTGTCGCATATTAGGTGATTGACGTTTGGATGGATTCGAAGAATCCAATGTCGGATCCATAACCATGTTGAAGTCACCACACAGTATCGTGCAACCCTGGCGGAGCTCAGACAGCTTTTTAAACATTTTGTGCAGGAAGCGAATCTGGTAGTGGGTGCGTAGAGACACACAATAGTATAGGTTGAAGAGTTTATATTACACACCAGCACGAGGTATCGGCCTTTGGGGTCGCTGTAGGTAGAGAGTTCTGACAAAGTAACTGTCTCTCTCACCACAATCATTACTCCTCTTGTTTTGGTGGGGGAATTAGCAAAGTACGTGTGCGGAAAATGTTTGTTAGAGCAATGCGGAGCACTAGAGAGAGAAAAATGCGTTTCTTGGATGCATATAACGTCTGCACGCAGGGAGCGTGCTTCCTGCCAGAGATTCCGTCTATTGGCGGGGTGATTGAGACCTTTGGTGTTGAGTGACATTATGTTAACAGACATCTTGGAAGTGTAATATATCACAGCGTGCAGGCGTTGTACTCAGTGCCGGAGGTAGTAAGTGGAATGCAGATGGTTGGATCAGGCGGTTTCTCTGGGATGTGAAGCGTCAATCGATGGCAGATATAAGGGTTCCTTGGGTGGCTCAGGTAAAGAAGTGTACATAGAAAATGAATACTAAGGTTAAACTGTAAACAAATAAAAACATGATCCCACAATGGGATCGCATTGCAGCGCGTCAAGCTGCACAACATGGTGGGGGTATCAAAGAAGTGAGCAATGTGGCACGAAGAGGCAATAGAGTTTCACGGGGATCTTCCAGAGGTACTACCATTTTGCAGTATTTAGCACGGCGGTACTTTGACATTTATTCCGTCATGCAACGCTGTACTGAAATGAATTTTATACCATTTTTTAGGGACACATCAAGCTTTCTTTTGGTGGTATTTAATCACCACTGGGATTTTTATTTTTTTAATATATTAGGGAAAAATTACCACAAAAAAAAACTGTTTCCTCGATATTAAATAAAACATTTATTATTACCTAATTTTTTGGTAAAATATAAAAGACTGGGTCACGTCGGGTAAATAGACACCAAACATATCAAGCCTTAAAATTGCACGCACGCGCAAAACCTCAAAAAACTACAATACTTAAAATTGGCAATAGACGACGCTTTAAAAGCTTTTACGGCTCATCAGTTTAGTGTTATCAGTGATTGATGGCCCTAAAATGATTGCTCTCACTCCGACGTTCGCGACGATATGTAACATGTGTAGAGCAATTGTCATTTTCGCACTCTAGCGCATAGAAGGCGTATTTACGTTTTTATGTGTGTAAATGTGGGGGTGCGGCGCCACTCGCGGGGGGTCGCGCAGCCAGACAGCACATACATATGATCGGCAGGCTAGGCAGGCTATAGAGCTGCCGATCGTATGTATATCAAACAGTCGGTAACAGCTGTAAAGAACGGGCAGATTTTTTCTGCCCGGGGGCATGCGCGAGCAGAAAAAGTGATTCTGCCGTCTGTACGTTTTTTTCCCCCAACCGGCGGACGGCAGGAGGTTAAGTTATTCATACAAGAAAAAAACATTGCATTATGTATAAATATATATTGATACATGCAACATTATATGGTTTAAATCAGTGGTTCTCAACCTTTGTAACCTCTGGACCCACATTTGTCCTTGGTCATTAAGTAGCGACCCAAGTCGCACTGCAATGGAATGCATGGAATTAGGGTGTCGCGTGTTTTCCGGTGCAGGCGTACAAGCTGTGGGTGGGAGATGCGTTTAGGGTAGCATTTAAATGAATGGCAACCCAACACACCTCCCACACCAGAATGCACGGTAGGTGCAATTGCATGGTACAGTGCGTTAATCGCACAATACTATGCGATTAACGCACTGTACTAGTGTGAACGGGTCCTCAAAAACACTGACAGACATATATAACCACAGACACAATCTGCTGAACTGTGAAGGAGCTCCATCTATGTGTGCATTACATGTGCAGCTCCCTTGCGTGCCCTGTAGAGGTGCTGGGAGCCAGAATGTGACGTCACTCCGGTCCAGGCACCTCTATAGGACACGTGAGGGAGCGTTAAGCAATGCACGTATGTATGGAGCTCCCTTGCAGCCATAGCCCGATTCCACCCCACCCCAAGCTGACACTCGGCTTCGGGCAACATATTTTGAATGGCTGCTTTGAGCGGAGTTAAGGCAAGGAGGAAGGTGGGGGCATTCTTCCCCCCATCCTCCTCTCTTCTATTAGTGGTCTTAAGTGTTTCAGATTTCAGCTGTGAGGTACCATATGTCATGTTTTAAAAAGGCTATGGCATGATGGGCGGAACATTCTCAGAAAGGAAAAAGGGATCTATTCTCACATTCTATAGCACTTACAAGCAGACACACGAGGCAGACACATATACAAATACTTTAAACTTTTACATAAACATACTTATACATTTACATAACTATTTTTATATTTTGTTTCATGTCATTTATCTTGTAATAACTTGTAACTTTGTAATGAAACACATGTTTGAGTTTTATGCAAGAACGGAAGCAATTTTCTCTTTTGAACTTCTTCCACCCTATCTTCAAGATAAAAGAATAGGATATAAAAAAATCATATTCTACAACAACTAACTTCAGTCTTATTTAGTTTTAGCCACAAAGACTCTGCACCATCACAACTCGTTTGTGAGGTCGTCTCATATGTGCACATACAGATTGCTTTTCAAATACAGACATACCCCCCCTTTTACCGACCCTGTCCCTCCTAAACAGGTTATGCCCTTATATATTACTTGCTCAGTCATGTGAGCGGTCTAGCCAAGTGTAGAAGGACAAGCCACCAGCACACTGTTGGAAATACACCAGACTATATTGCAACTATGTCTTTTGAGCACTAGTTGGTGCTGTAGTGCAATGTTAGTCTCTATGCTTATGTTCATGCTTATCTATGATATATATAAAAATAAGTTTTATCTGTTATGTTTCCTGCAAAATGCTGTATTCTGATAACGTCCTTCTAAGCAAGTAAAACCTAATTCAGCATTTTTCAACATCTCAGTACTTAACAGGTTGAGGGCCCAGGCACTAAACAGAATACTGCAAGTCCACAAGAGCCGCATCCAAGCTACTAAAAAATGGCAAATAGTTCAGATGTGAAGTTTGCAATTGCAAAGCTCAACAATACCAACTACCAGCTATGGAAGTTCAAGCTTGAAATGCTGCTAAGCAAAGATGACATGTGGCAAATACTGAGTATAGACAGACCCGCTAATGGACTTGCGGAGGAATGGTACAAGAGGAATGGAGCAAGAAGAACAGGCAAGCAAAAGCAATTATAAGTCTGCGAATGGAAGAAGACTAGCTCATCCACATAAGAAAAGAAAATACAGAAAAAGGTATGTGGGCTGCATTACAGAAACTGCATGGGCGTTCAAACCTGAACAGTAAACTATATCGGTTACGCAAGCTATATACGATGAGGCTAGAAAAAGGCCAGAAAACGCATGAACATGTTAATTCCATGATGGAAATCGTAGAACAGCTACGGGCAATTGGAGCGAGGACAGTAAAGATAACCACGTGGTGACATTACTGCTATGCAGCCTTCCACAGACATACAATCCTCTTATGAACCCCTTGGTGACCGAGGCATTTTTTTTTTTTTCGTTTTTTGTACCTATGATATAATCCACATTTTAGGCCTGAAAATTACTTCAACCCCCCCCACACATTATATATTTTCTGAAAGCCGAGACCCTGTAGAATAAAATATTGGCAGTTTAAAATGTTTATGTTGCACGATATTTGCGCAACGTATTATCAAACCCCAAAATGTAGTGAAAAATGCCCTTAAATGCCTCAAAACACAAATAAATACCCATTTTTTTAATAGAATATAAAAGATGAGGTTGCAACAAGTAAATAGATACCCAACATGCCCAGGTTAAAAATTGTGTGCGTCCGTGAAACTGTGACAAAATTCAGTACCCCAAAAAGTCCATAGATGATGCTTTAAAAGCCCCCACAGGTCATCAGTTTAGAGATGCAAATACTGGCCCTAGAATTATTGCCCTTACTCTGGAGTGCGCAGGGATACCCAACATGTGTAGCGCGATCGTCGTTTTCATATGTAGGCGCACTTGCCGCGTTTACATGAAGACACGCGTGCACGCGGGGGACTTTAACGTTTTTTTCTTTTTACATTTCTTTCATTTAATATTAATTTTAAAAACTGTTGTTTTTTTAAATTTACTTTAATTGCTATCACATAGTGGGGCTTACAAACCCCACATGTGATAGCAGATTGGCAGTGACAGGTACTCTTTAAGGTGATGCCGGGGGTCCAAAAGACCCCTAGCATCACTTTTCCACTTGAAATAAGTTATTGAAGTGTAGATCGCACTTCAATAGCTTATTGCTGGGCTTCAGGAGTCCAGCACTGACAGCTATGGTATCGGAAGTAATGTAATCTGCACCGCTCCCGGTCCCATAGTACGGGAGGGGATCGGTGAACGGAGGTCTCTGATCTCCTCCCCAGCTTCCCCCCGACACTAGAGAAGCCGGCCCCGGGCCCGTAGGAGGGACAATGGAGCCCAGGAAACATGGCAGGGGTGCCGGGTGTGGGGGCCGGCCCGTTTACTGGCCCGGAGAAGCGATCGGGCGACAGCTGAGTCGCCTGATCACTTCTATTGTAAAGCCGACAGTCGGCTTTACAAGTTTAAACAGAGTCCCGGCGGCTAAGTCTGTTTAAAACGTCCCGGTGCCAGTGACATACTATGGATGTCACTGGTCACTAAGGGGTTAAAGCTGCAGAATACCAAACCTGAGCAGGGACTAACACTAGAATACACCAAAGGAAAATGAATCGATGAATATGACAGAAGGAAAGAAAATATGAACAATGAATAAAACACGAAAGCCCTTAAGGTACATGAGAGTGCAAAGCAAAACAAAGAGAACATAGCATATGTTTGCTGTAAAAAGACTGGTCACCTGAAAAAGGACTGTTCAATCTGGCAAGCTGAGCAGAGAAAGTGAGAGGCACCTAAAAGAGAAAGAGCTAAGGCAGCTACAAAGGAATCTGCAGTAAAAACAGAAAAAAATGGCAAACACACTGCTGTGGTGGTAACTATTGGCGGTTTTGGGTGAGCAAGCTTCTAAACCAGGGAGAGGAACCCTGTATATAGATATGGAAAAGACAAAGAAGGAGCGCTACAACCCAGAAATTTGTGGTTCTTGTTAGGTCAATTCATAAATGGATAGCAGTATAATGCATGAAAATTATAGGAATCAGTGACTCACTGTTAGATGGACGTGGTGGTTCCCTGTCAGTGGAGAATGAATGGTGTTGGCAGCTTGAGGTCACGAAAGGCTCCTGTGGCTGGACCTCTTGAGTATTGCCGTTAAAAGATAATAGTGCCGTCAGGTGCGTCGTGGGTACTCAGCTGGCCAGGCTGGGACACGTCGGCATAACGGGTATATCGCTCGACAGAGGTGGAGGACAGCGGGTGTGTGTGATCGTTTAGATCGGGCCCGGGACTAGAGGACTGGGCAGTCCGTCTCCCTGAGTGGAGGGGATGTCAGTAGGAGAAGTCGGCTACGCGTTACGAGGCTATATTCCTCTTTTTCAAGCCCGAGATGAAATGGCTCGGGCTTGAAAATGGTCAGCCCTCCACTTTTGTCGAGTGGTATCCCTGTTAAGCCGACGGGTCTCAGCCTGGCCAGCTGAGTACCCACGGCGCTAATATCTTTTATGTACAGCCTGTTCGTATACAGGGCTGCAGGACGCCACCTTCAGCCAACGGCAATACTCAAGAGGTCCAGCCACAGGAGCCTTTCGTGACCTCAAGCTGCCAACACCATCCATTCTTCACTGACAGGGAACCACCACGTCCATCTAACAGTGAGTCACTGATTCCTATAATTTGCAGACACAATTGTCATGCATTATACTGCTATACATTCATGAATTGACCTAACAAGTACCACAAATTTCTGGGTTGTAGCGCTCCTTCTTTGTCTTTTCCAAAGGAATCTGCAGGCACATCATGGAGTGCTACCTTTAAAGTGACTCAGAACAGTATACCACGCGGATGTTCTATTGACTGATGAGACTTTCTTCACAGAAAATGATTTCAGTGCAAAGGACACATTTTTCCTGCAAACGGGAAAAGTATTACTGCAGAAGGTAACGGTCAAGTATTCTTGAACTGCATCACACCGTCAGGGGACAAGCAGAGTATCCTCGTGAAAAATGTACTGTATGTACCAGACCTAAAAGGAAGTCTTCTATTAGTGAAAACCCTTGCTAATAACGGTCTCACAGTTCAATTTAGAGGTGATGAATGTACAATCCGTAACAATAAGCAAATCCTCGCATAAGGAATACTAGACTCATCATCACAGACAAACAAGTCACTAGACTCATCACCACAGACAAACAAGTCAAGAGAGCCACTCATAATCCACACAACAAATGTATGTATCTATGGCACAGACGACTACAGCACCAAAACCCAGAAGCCATAAAGGGAATTTTTAAAGAGAGGCTTATCAGAAGATATAACCATACTGCTGCCCTGCCAAATGCTCATGACATGTAAATGCTGTATGGAAGCAAAGGCCACACGTACCCCACTTCCACAGGCCACTCAAAGAAAGACCACCCACCCCATGTATGAACACAGCGATGTGTGCGGACCAATGAAAACTCCGACATCAGGCAGGAACAGATATCTACTGACTTTCATTGATGATTATTCCAGGTACACAACAATTTATATGATGAAGCATAAGAATGAAACATCAGAAAAACTTCAAGAGTTTGTAGCCATGTCCAGCAAGAAACTCCAACGGAAACCAGGAATTATACGCACCGACAACAGAGGGGAATACATCAGTAAGTAAGTGGCATCGTACCTGAAGAAACAAGGTATAGTACACCAGACAACCACACCATACACTCCTAAACAAAATAGTGTAGCAGAACAGAAATAATGGTACTCTTATAGAAATGGCCAGATGCATGCTGTCAGACGCCAACCTACCTAAGAAGTACTGGGGAAAAGCAATCATGACTGCAATATACCCACAAAACAGATTACCAGCAAAAACCATTGAAAGCACCCCATTTGAAAAGTGGCATGGATTGAAGCCTAGCCTATGGCACACTAGAGTGTTTGGATGTAAAGCTTATGCATACATTTCCAATGAGAAGCAATCTCAGTTAGAGAACACAGCCATTTAAGGTATTCTGGTGGGCTATAGTGAACAAAGTAAGTTTGTCAGTCTTTGGGTAGAATCT
Source organism: Nanorana parkeri (assembly GCF_000935625.1). Taxonomy (NCBI): domain Eukaryota; kingdom Metazoa; phylum Chordata; class Amphibia; order Anura; family Dicroglossidae; genus Nanorana; species Nanorana parkeri. The sequence continues at coordinate 20,954 of NW_017307558.1, forward strand.
TCCACCCAAAGACTGACAAAGTGACAATAAGCCACAGCGTTTATTTAGATGAGAACCCATCACCAGAAACAATGATCCCGGGGAGTTAAGAAGTTAATTTGCCCAGTGAACCAGCAAAGGAAGCTGAGCAAAGTGAAGCCGCACAGGAGTCAGAACAAGAGGTGGAACTCACAATAAATAACTCAAATTCTATGTTAAATTCTGTTGAACAACCAGAAATTAGAAGATCCACTTGAGTGACAAAGGGAATATAACCCTGCAAGCTGTTATATACTGCTAAGACACATAGCATACTCGAACCAACATCGTGGGATGACATAGAAAAATGACCAAAACACAAAGCCAATAAATGGAGAAAGGCAGCAGTAGCAAAAAAATTAAATTACTCCAAGAAAAAAAAAAAAAACCTTGGACACTTATGGAGCTTCCCCCCCGATTGCAGAACTATAGGAAGCAAATGGACTTTTAAGGTGAAGCTTGATGCAGAAAAAAATATTCACAAATACAAGGCCAGATTAGTTGCCAAGGGATACTCCCAGAACATTGGAGAAGACTGCCACGAAACATTTGCTCCCAAATAGAGAAGGAAGAAGATGGAAGCTATCTTCTCAACCAAAGTCAGAAAATTGCAGAAATTTTGGAATAATTCCACATGCAAGATGCTTGGGCTGGAGACTGCACAGACCGCAAATCCACAAGTGGTTATATCTTCCAATATGGAAAAGGAGCCATAAGTTGGTCCAGCCAAAAGCAAACAACTATACATAGCAGCAGCACAAGCTTGTCAAAAAACAATATGGATTCGCCAGCTTTTAATGGGCATGGGCATAGACATGTCAAACCCCATCCCGATCTTTGAAGACAACCAGGGATGTATAAAGCACAATAAGAAAGGGTCAACCCTAGAACTAAGCACATCGACATGAAGTATAATCTGCTTAGGGACACTCAAGAGCAAACCATTATCGACATGCAATATTGCTCATCAGAAGAAATGACTGCGGATGCACTCACCAAGCCATTGCCAAAGGACCATCACAGTTCCCTTTGAGAAAAAATAAACGTCATATAGCAACGCATATGCTGTTGAGAAGGGGTGTTGGAAATACACCAGTATATGCTGTAACTATGTCTTTTGAGCACTAGATTGGGCTGTAGTGCAATGTTAGTCTCTATGCTTATGCTCATGATTATCTATGATATATGTACAGGAAGTTTTATCTGTTATGTTTCCTGCACAATGCTGTATTCTGATATAACGTTCTTCTAAGCAAGTAAAATTTAATTCAGCATTCCTCAAGATCTCAGTCCATCATCTAAACACATAACCAACACACACCAGAGGTCCACTTTATCTTCCCATCTTTATTGAGCTCAGATAAACATAGTACCATATATAGATGCAATGTTGTGGAACCTTATGTGGTTCCTTCATCAGGCAAAGAAAAGTGTGACAACCAGCATAGTGATCATATCTACAGTGGCAAACCAGAAACCATTCCCGCCAATGAATTCAAATGCAAACAGGCATAGCACAATCAAATAATAAAGCATAAATATAATGCATGAATACAATCAAAAACCATTACATGGATGCATGGATTACATGAATTACTGTTATGCTAAAGGTCCACTGCCTCAGTTGCGAAGACTCAAAAAAAGACTGTGGGACATACCTTTGAAACATTTGTCCCATTCCGCATTGCCAAGGTGACCAGGACGCTGCCTGCAGTGTCACCATGGACCCCCGTCCCATACACTTGTAGGTGTAGAATTGGCGTCACCATCCAATAGGGGAGAGCTATAACCCAAAGACTGCCTTAAAAACACCACCAACCTTACGAAAATCGTACCATTCGAAAGTAGTTTTCTAACCTGTTTGAAAGTCTAAAATCGTACGATTGTACAGTATATGCGGTTGGACACTCCCCTTTAACCTTGCAATTATCGTATGAAAATGCGATTGCATGTGATTTTTGTACCATGATTGCAAGGTGTATGGACACCTTTATGAGGAAGGCCATCCTTTTACTACAACCAAGCGCAGCTAGGGTGTGGCCGTCGCCTTACAAGGAGAGCCATCCCTTCCCACCCACCGGATGTGGCCACTCACACAGACGGTGCAGCCGGGATTCTTAGGGTCATTCATTCTAAGTAACCTGCACACAGGCGCAAATCCACTGAGCTCATGTACCAGATCTGTCAGCCCATCCCATGAACTGATCGTGTCCCCCCTCGTATCTAGGCAGGCTGTATGGGTGTAGCCACCTCGTCCAGGAGCATCACGAACTGCAAACAGAAACTAGTGGCAACATGCAGTACCTTCACCTACAAACATAGGGTACAAAAGGTTCAATAAACATCTTGTGTGCTCTATTGTTACAAATCAAACATATAAATCCTATAAAAAGCATATGGAAATGCATACAGTCTATATACAGTATATGTGTGCGCCATCAACATCAATGTGTTCAAAAACGATTAAAGGAGAACTATGGGGTCAGGGCTTTTCCCCATAGTTCTCCTTAGGGTAACGGCAGGGACACAAACTACCGTCCTCCCGTTACCCTAAGCTCAGTATACCGCGAGCTACAGCTCGCGGTATACTGAGACGCCTCAGCCGGAGCGGATCCTGACATCGATGTCGAGATCCGCCCAGCTGCGTGAGTGACAGCTGGCTCTGCCTATCTAGAGGCAGAGCCAGCAGCACCCGCCCCCTCCCCCGTCCGTCACGCCAGTCAGCGCTGGCAGATCGGAGCGGGGAGGGGGGAATCCAGCCCCTCCCCTGTCACGGCAGAGAGCCATGACAGGATCAAGAGGGGAGAGAACGCCGGTATGTGTTCGCTCAAATCCCGATCTACTGAGCCGACCTGTGACAGTCTCATTGTCACAGGTCGGCTAGAACTAGGAGGTGAGTGGAAATCACTCATCTCATAGTTCTCCTTTAAATCACATGCAAAGTGTATAGCTACAGGATTATCTCCATTTCTTCTCATTTGGCCATTTTAATGATGGTGGTTTGAATGTCACTGCGGTGTTTCTGGAATCTTCTCTTAAATGAGCCCACTGTCTTGCCAACATAGGCTAAAGCACATGGGCATTTAAGCATGTATGCACAATAATCAGTATTACAATTGAGGTAACCAGAGATTTTGTATTCATTATCCCTGTGTGGGTGTTGGAAATATTCCATGCTGATCAGAGAATTACACTTGTAACATTTGTAACAACCAGATTTATTAGAGATCCTTATGGGGGATTTAGTGTATTTGTATCTCGGATCACCTTGAAACAGAAAATCTCTCAATGTTCTATTGCTACTATATATACATGCATTGGTACGGTCTTTTAAAAAAAAAAATATTTATTTATACACGCATACGAACACAGTACAGACGTGCGAAACATCAAGGCCTCATGGCCTGGCAAAATCAAACATATACAGAAATCCACCTTGTGAGCCATAGAGTTGTGCCTGGCCTGGCCAGGCCCTTCCAAACACACTCATTGCAGTGAAATCATCTATCTGCACTAGAGCTCAGTATGCATTTTCACTTTTCTAACTTAACACTAAGCCTAAATTGAACTATGAGATAAAAGGAGACTATCCCTCAACTCGAGCGGATAGTTCCATGTAAGCTCAGATAGATCAAAAGGATGGATGCAACAAGAAAGAGAAAGAAAACAAAAAGACACAACAAGGCATTGGTACGGTCTTAACTGTTGCAGAAAGATTCCTATCCAGGGGCATAGCGTTGGGGGCCACGGGGGAGTTGCCCTGGGCGCCAAATTCTTAGGGGTGCTGCGGGCAGGGCCGTTCAGTACTGTGTGTCTGCCTGCCACCCCCTGTATTTGTGCATATGAGCGGTGCATGCCCCACTTATCTGCACTGGAGATGTACTGTAGAAAGCTGAGTGCCACTGGGTGTAACAGACTTACCTGGCCATGCTCCGAGATCAGTCGCAGCTTTTGAAATGTTCAGTGTCTAGGCAATGTAATGGACGCTGGCCATTTCCCTGCACATAGTCTACCTCTCTTCACCTGTTCCATCCAGCCTGCAGTTCATCTGAGCACACCTTCTCATTCTCTGACTGCAAGTGCACAGTAAGTCCTCAGCCACCAGGACTGCATGATCAGAGTTTGATCCTCAGCTCACTGAACCTGCCAGCACAGGGAACCACAATTACTCTGCTTCTCAGATTGCAACACAACCCAGCAATCCTCATTGTCCTGGACCTACTTTAGCGGATTCCTCCACTCTCATCTATGGAACACTTCCACCCTCTCCAGAGCAGCTAACCGCAAGTACTCCTCCTTCAGCTATTAAGTTTCTTATTTACTTTCAAAGGTTTTTTTTATTAATTTAATTTTTCATACACAATCCTCAATATCTGCGTTCCCCCTCCCTGCATTATTAAGCACAGACCTTTTAACTATATAGTGCAACATTGTATACTAATAAGGGTCAACTTTACATCTAGGATGTAGTAAGCTATTCAATGCCTCTTCCAATTAAGGGATCAGCAATGGCTCACAAGTTTGCATCCTTCACCAGGACGAAATAAAGAAGAAAAAAAAAAAAGGACACTAAATAGTTAAGAAAAAAGGTAAATAAAAGAAAAAAGAAACAAGAAAAGGTTTGCAGACTCCTAAGCTCCGACCATCTAAAATGGTGTTTTGACCTGGGGATACCAATAACGTTCAAGGCTGACTCGAGATTCCTAAGTAACTCAACCAAGGTTCCCATACCGTTTCAAAATGAGCATATCTATCTTGTAAAATGCTAAGTAATTTCTCATGCATCATAATCCAGTTTATTTTAGATAGTACCATCATATGGAATGGAACCGTTTCGGTTTTCCAGGCCCGAGCGATTGAGATCTTAGCCGATAAAAGAAAAAAAGATAAAAGTTTGCCCCACGCTTTTGGAATGCCAGGAATCAATTTAATAGTAGGTGCTGTGGATCACTTGGGACATGGACCCGAAGGATCCGGGCAAAAAATCTGTTCCAAAAGAGGCGCAATTTTGGGCAGTGCCAAAAGACATGGAGCATAGTGCCTAGTTGGTTACATCCTCTGTAGCAGAGAGGTCAAACGCGTGGTACAATGTTGCCACTCGTCTATTGTGAGTTCTGCCCCTAATTCAGATTCCCATGCAACCATATATGCCAATTTAGTAAAGGGACCCAGCTGCACAGCATAAATAAGGGAAATCCCCCCCTCCGCCGGTGGTTAGAAGCAGATTCAACTCTGTTCGTGTACTTTGAATATTTCCTAGGAGGGAAGGACATGGAGATTGCTTATGTTTATGTTGTCAGGTCAGCACTTTTAAAAAAAATAAATTATTTATTTTGAAATTTTTAAGAACAATTACAAAGAACAATTACAAAGAAGTAGGTATAACAGCTTTAAAAACAGCAAAGAGAAAAGAAGGTCCCAATATGTAGGGGTCCAGGAGTCAGTGAGCAAAACAACATCATGTGGTATTCCTGACTATACAAGGAGATAAGATTCACAGCATATTCATGTCATGAATACAGGTAGTAACTGTTTGTTATGGTACATATAATGAAGACCATAGGGTCCTCCCTACACAGGGAGAGGAAATCAGATTGAAAGAGAGAGATATGTAGAAGCAAAAAGAGGGGGACAGTGAGGGGGGGGGGGCGAGAAGGAGGAAGGGGGGTTGGAAGGTGGGAAAGCTCCATCTGCCGTTCCAGCACCACTCAAGGGCCGGTTCCCTCCTGCAACAGGGTACTGTATTCAGAGGAGAGAATTACTGCCAATAAAACCATCTAGTACAATGCTGAGCGTGCGTGCCCCTGGCAAAGGAGATAAAATTATCCGTACGTTCAATTTCACCGACCTTCCTCAGCCAGAGAGAAATCGAAGGGGGTCTGGTCTGGTCTGTTTCCATAGTTCAGGGATACAGCTTCTTGCCGCGTTAAGCAGGTGAGGTAGTATGGATTTCTTGTACTGCTTCCGGGAGATGGAGTTACAGTGTAGTAGAAAAAAGGCCGGGTCTATTGGGACCTCCAGGTCCGTAAACTTCTGTACAAGGCTGCGAATCGAGGACCAGAAAGAAGAGGGAATGGCTGGCCCAGAAAACATGAATTAGGTCCTCAGGTGCACTCCCACAACGCCAGCAAGAGTTAGGAACTGAAGGGAACATAGCATGTAGACGTTGGGGGGTTCTGTATCATCTGGTGAGAGTTTAAATCCCGATTCCTGGAATTTCATATTAATAGACGAACGCAGAGTATGGTACAGTATTTTGTCGACCTGATTCTTGGAGAAGCTGATCCCCAAGTCCCGCTCCCACTTCTGTAGGTAGGGAGGGATAAAGTCAGGAGGTGGGGCTAGTAAGAGGCCGTAGATGAACGATGCAGCGTGTTTGATGCATCCTGAAGCGGGAGCCCAAGTTGCCCCAATGGTAGGGTGGGATTTAATCTCTTGAGGGATCGACTGTGAGCACCATGGCAGACAGGCCAGAGGAACAGTGGAAAACACCTGTTCTACGGAGATTCACAATTTGGATCCCGCATGGCGACACCAATCTATTACCCTAGTTAGATGACAGGCCGCATAATAAAGTGTCACATCTGGGAGTGCTACGTCGCCACAGGACTTTGGTAGACGCAGTAAGGAGTATTTAAGGTGGGGGGTTTGTGGGCCCATAGGAACCTGGAGAAGACACGATTTACAGCCTGCAGGAACCAGGCTGGTAAACGGATTGGCAGTGTTTGAAATAAGTACAGAAGGCGAGGCATGATATTCATTTTAAGGATGTTAAATGTTCCGAACCACGTGAAGTTTCGCAAGTGCCACCCCAGGAGGTCTTGTTTAATTTTATGTAAAAGGGGGAGGGGAGTTTACCGAAAACACGTCCGCCAAACGTCGTGGGATGTAGGTGCCCAAGTATTTGATTGTAGAGTCCGACCATCGGTAGGGAAATGCTGATTGTAACGCCGACACTATCGGTGTCGGAATGCAGAAATTGAGTGCCTCCGATTTAGTATAATTAATTTTAAAGTTAGACAGGGCACTGAATGTCCGAAATTCCGCCATCAAATTAGGGAGGGAGATCAGCGGGTTGGATATGAAGAATAACAAGTCATCAGCATAAGCAGCTACTTTTTGAGGTGTCTTGGTACCTATGGAAGGGCCGGTAATATCCGGATGTGCTCGTATTTTGCGTAGGAAAGGTTCCAGAGTAAGAATGAAAAGCAGGGGTGATAAGGGGCATCCCTGCCGAGTGCCGGAGATGCTGAACTGTCATTACACACTGAGAACCTGGCGGAGCCGCCTTGATAACACAGCAGCTCCGCCGGGTTCCCAGTGTAATGACAGATCAGCGTCCCTGGTAACCAAGGGACGCTGATCTGTCTCTGCATGCAAGTGGGCAGAGCCAGCCGTGAGATGACGGCTGGCTCTGCCAAGCTGTCAGTAGCAGGTTGTCGGCCGGCCATTTCCGCTTCGGCTTTCCCCCCGGGTGAGTGGGGCCAGGCTCTGCCAAGCTGTCAGTAGCAGGTTGTCGGCCGGCCATTCCAGCTTCGGCTTTCACCTCGGCTGAGTCGAGCCGAAGCATATGCCTTTGGCTCGACTGAGCTGCTCGGCCAACTTCGGGAGCTGTACGGGCTATAGTAAATAGCCCGTACAGCAGCCCTTCGGTTCTACTGAACTGAAGCGGTCATGGGGCCGAAGGATCAGCCGAAGCTATGGCTAGATCCTTTGGCATCACAACTATGTGGACTCTGTGTCCTCAATTTTTTTTTCTATTTCAAAAGGGAAATGTCAGGAGTCTGTTAAGACCCCAGATATTTCACCGTAGCCCCCCAGTAAAAAATAAATACAAAATTATTAAACAATAAATAAAAAATGTAAAATAAAATTATTTAAAAACAAATAAAAAAATGTGTAAAAAAAAAAAACTAATAGAAAAAGCACAACCCTTCCCTCCCCCCACATAACATACACATATTGTGGTGCACACCATGCACCATGCAGTACATGCTTTTTTTTCTTTAAAAAAAAACATTAAAATTAACTGTGGCAGCGCATGGCAAAGCTTTGTGACGCATTGCCATGCGTTGTGATACCTTGTGTTGCAATTAAATATACGCCTGTATCATTTTATCACAACACAAACACAGCGTAAAAACAATTTTTTACATAAGTCGCTTATTTACAGTTTTGCGTACCTTAATTTTTTTACCTTTCGCAAAAAGGCGCAATTACAAATTTGCTAATATTTGTTATTTATTAACTCAATACAGTTTTATCTTTTAGATTTAGTCAGAAAATAATTTTTTTGTGCCCGTATACTGATTTTGGTGTGTTTTAACAATCGAATTGTGTATTTTTATCTGTTTAATATTAATTTGAGAAACATTCGCGCAATTATTGCAGGGCCTACAAATTTTGTATCACCATCTTTTGATTCTACCGGGCCTGCGCTTTCAAAAAATATATGGTTTGGGGGGTCTTTTACAAACGCTAGCAACCCAGAAGTTGAAAACCAATTCAATGGGAAAAATTGCAAAAATGGCGTGGCCAGCTGATTTGAAAAATGTTCTGGAGGGCTTGGCAGCGAAAGGGTTAAAGCCTTATCCCTCTCCCTATTGCTGGGATTTGTAGTCCTTTATAGCTGGTGTTCTGCATTGCTGTATAATGTATTGCTGGTATTTGCAGTCCATTATATTTTGTGCCATTCTACATTGCTCTATAATTTATTACTGGGATTTGCTCAGTCTGCTGCTGCTTCAGCTCGGGCTGCAGACTCTGCAGGGGGTACTTTTGGATGCCACCACTCACTCATTTTTCACTACCACCCTTGGAAACCTATTACATTTCAATAGGTTTGCTAAGCTAGACATCACCTAGGTAACCAGGAGATGCTGAACTGGTCCACCTATGGGATTTTCAGGACGGCTGTGCCAGTCAAAGACAACTAGCCAGCTTTGCTGGCTCTGGAGGCAACGAATACTCATTAATAGGGATGCACCGATACTAGTATCCATGCCAATGCCGTATGCCTAGCCCAATAACCGATTTTCAAGTATCGGGAGGCTGGGCGCCGCGTCATTACACAGGGCCCAGCTTCCTGATTGGCCAGAAAGCCGGCTCTGTGCTTTCTTGTCATCTAGTGACGAGAAGCATGGAGACAGAGTCCCTGCTAATCGGGAAACCAGGTGGCGAGTCATTACATGCCGCCTGACTTCCTTAATGGGACTTCCAATATCGGTATTCGGTATATACTGAAAAAAAATATCAGTACTTGTACGCGATACCGAAAAAACAGAATAGGTGCATCCCTACTCATTAAGTGTAGAAAGGATTGTCACCAGTACACCAAAAGTTTTGAAGCAAAAAGTCCTTTATTGACAAATCGCCATCCGCATTGGATGGCGATTTGTCAATAATGGACTTTTTGCTTCAAAACTTTTGGTGTGCTGGTGACAATCCTTTCTAGCTCTGCATTGTTCACGGGGCCGTCCGTGGTCACTAAAGCACCCACCTGCTTGGCAGGTTTACTACTATTCCGGTAAGGAGTGCAGCTGGTTCTTGACTACATGTCCTACTCATTAAGTAACACCATTGTAGAAGATGGGTAATATACTGTATATGGGTGATTATACCATTACAATGTGTTTTTTTTAAAGGTTTCTGCTTACTGAATACTCATTTATGCACCATGGACCCATATTTATCCTATACCTGCCTGCCCCCTAAAGAGCCAGTACTGTGCCACACCCATAGATTCTATACTGTATATAGTCCCTATGTGGCTGCCTAACTTCCCTAATTAGAGAGCCACCTGGCATTTTATTACCCTTATGCCCACTCTACATTCTTTGACCATCTACCTGAGTGTCAGCATTCTCTTCTACACATAAAGCTTTCAGTTTGGAGCGGAAATTTCATATTGCAGCAGAGTTTCCAGCCAGTAGAGTCTCAGCCCTAAAAGCCCCAATAAAAGTTGTCAGTGTGGTGATGTTGTGGTTTGCCTGTGTATAAAATAGGTGGTATTTCCGTTGCTGGAACACTGTGAGCGTTAGTTCAGGAGCATCTACCTGTACACTGTGCTCAGGGTGAGGTGGAGATCCACTGAAGACTTCACCATAGCAAGCTTCCTATATTGTTGCAAGGTTTGTATGTTGGTTGTAGCAAGGCTTGTGTGTCAGCTGTAACCCTTCTGTACTTACTAGTGGCTGGCCCTGTCCCTCAATTATGCTTCCTAAGAGGAATTGTGTATAGTAAGAGTTAAGCCTTAATGTACATAATAAATGTTATGCTTTGCCTTATCTAATGCTTAGGATGTGTCCTAACAGAACAATGCTTAGTTGTTTCTTTTGACGTACCTAAACTTCCTACTACCTTTACCATATATCCTTATTCTTGGGATAATGCTGTGAGAGTTATGTAGAGGATATCCTTACATTGTCTTTGTCTTGAAACTAGTCATGAGACCATCATGAGTGCTGTGTATGATCTATATGTCATGTCTGTATATGTGTACTGTACTTATACTGATTGGTTAGAACTATGCCTCTTTGTGTCTATGTATTTAAAAGTTGACTGTTTGGAATAAACCTTTGAATATTGATCAACGGCACTGTGTTGTCACGGCTCTCTATTGCCGAGTACTTGAAGGACACACAGAAATTGCAGGCCAGACACAGGAATTAACCCTGTTAGTTAATTGGTGTCAGACATATGATACTTCCAACCAGGTGAGTGACATTTTATTTTTATTCCTCACCTTGTTGTTAGTATCTAACGAACCTCACTGTGGTAGCGAACCTCGCTTTGGCAGCGAGATAATATTTGAAATAAATTGCCTTTTGTGACGTGCCGAAGGTTTGCAAGACGCCCCCTTGCCCCGGCTAGGCGAAAGTTGTTAACCTGGGTGTCTTGGAAAGCAAGTGGCTTCCTAAAGGCATAGTCAGCTTTTATTTGTTTGTTGCTTGTAAAATGGGGAATTCCCATGGTAAGGGGAAAGACCCAAGTAAGCCTGCTAAGAAAATTAAATATAAGACCCACAATGATGTACCTAAATCTGCTGCTAATCGTTCTACCACTAAAATTATGCCCGTACCGCTTGATGGGGAAACTCCCAAAGAATTTGTAGTGTGCATTAGCGGTGCTTATTATACAGACCCATGGACAGATAATATAGCAGGATGGACTGAGGGGATGAAATCCTCTGACCCATTCCCCAGGGAAGGATAATTTTCTCCATTTCTCCTAGCCATGAGGGAATCCAGAGTGGGATATGAAATATATGAGAGTGTGGTGAAATGTGGTTGCAGTTATCTCCTTTGTACTATGATGGGAACAAGGTAAGAAAAAGGAAAGGTTCCCAGAAGCAAAGTGACTTGAGGGATAATTGTTCATCAGCTCCGCTGGCTTTGCTGCCGGATTATGTGTCAGTTTACCCAAGTTTGCCGGTAATTAATGTTTGGGATGATGAGGAAGTGGTGTTAGCGGTCAGTCAGAGATAGACGTCCACCAGAACCAGGAACCCAGCCAGATTAGGGTAAAGGAGCAGTGGGTGGACAGGATGAGGAGAAGGTTAAATCAGACTTTGTAGATGGGGTTACGAAGCCTAAGTTACAACAAAGCACAGCGCAGATCCCACTGTCCCCTGGAGTTTACACACAGGCAAAATATAAACTTAGAAGTGGGAAGCGGACACAGGTTGAAAATGAGCTTAAGAGAATACATGGGGATAGGAAATCTATTGCTGTAGCCATATCTTGCAAACAAGGACCCAAGGAAACAGTGACAGATTTTATAAAGAGGTTTAGAAGGGTGTGGAATAAAGAAGCAGGTCTGACAAGAGGAGGAGAAGCGGGTATAGTGTATGTGCAAACACTGATTGGAGGATTATTGCCAGATAATGCTAAAGTAATAAAGCAAGTTGTAGATAATTGTCCAGCGAAATCTCTAGATGAGATGGACCGGGAACTGTTAGTAAATGACTCAGCAGGTAGTTTTGATATTATCAAGCCTAAGGTGGCTGCTCACCTACAGGCTTATCAGGAGGGAGGACAACGATTTAGAGGAAGAGGCAGAGGTGGATACTGAATTGCTTCCAAGGTACACGCGCTAGGAATAGGTTCTAAATAGCTTATAGGACCAGCAGCAACTATGTATGAAAAAGATGTCTAAATAAATGTGGATTCCAAAGTGGAAAATATCATGAATAACACACGAACATCTATACAAATAACCAAATATTCTATCCTAATGTGTGATCAATACGTGTATGATCAAACCCTCAATATGGACCAATCTCTTAGTTCCAAGAGAGAGCCATAATCAGTGTGGAAATATCCAAAATTCTTATTTAGGCAAGTGATACGTGAAACTTGTATTCATCCACCCCACATCAATAATTGTTGTGTGACAAACGCCCCACCATCACTTAGTGTGGTTCTGAGTAATCTGTGACAAATGTAACACAAAACAAATACAGCAACCTAGTTGCAATCCTTATATGAATAACCCGTGGGTTTAACACTCTTGCATGTGTGAACTTGATTTCAAATACCTAATCGTGAAAATATAATCTTCCTAATAATAATAATATGCACACACTCGTTAGCGTCTCAGTGACCAAAAATAGGCAGTGAATAAATATGAATTAATAAATCAAATATATGTTCTAATTCTCCCCTCAAAGTGTATACAGGGAGTTAAATAATATAAAAACCAACCATGTACCAACAAGCAAAAAAAATTATATAAAAGAATAAAGCGGAATAGTCTCGGCAATATAGCAAGCAGTCAATTTTTAAGAATTTTTGCAGTTTATATGAGATGGGATACGAACGGTTAATCTCCTTCTCTCTGTGATATTCAGAGGAATAATCCGTTCGGTTCCGTCGGGAGAAACTAGTCATGAGACCATCATGTGAAACTTGTATTCAAGCTCGCGGTATACTGCAGCGTCTCAGTATACCGCGAGCTACAGCTCGCGGTATACTGAGCCTAGGGTGACGGGAGGACGCTAGTTTGTGTCCTCCCGTTACCCTAAGGAGAACTATGGGGAAAAGCCTTAACCCCATAGTTCTCCTTTAAAGGAGATGAAGACATTCCCCTTGAGGAACATGACTGCCTAGAGGTCATACATACAGACACCTCTCCTAGACATGACTTGATGTCCACTCCTATTCCAGGTGCCCTAGATATTTTTGTAGATGGTTCCTGCTCCCGGCCGAATGACTTTACATACCTGACAGGATATGCAGTAGTACAGCATATCTGGGAAGATATTGTACGTAAGACCGGTCCCTTACCACACGCATCAGCACAGGCCGCAGAATTGATTGCTCTTATTAGAGCATGTTATCTTTACAAAGGACAGCATGTCAATATCTATACCGATTCTAAATATGCTTTTGGGGTTGTACATGAATTCGGGCTTATATGGCAGTGCAGGGGTTATGTGGCCGCAGATGGGAAGTCCATTTCACATTCTACCCTCATTACTGATTTGCTAAACGCTATTCAAAAGCCTTCCCGCATAGCTGTTATAACATGTAAGGGACACATGGTATCTGATGACCGTGTGGCAAAGGGCAATAATTTTGCTGATCGGGCATCCAAGCAGGCTGCTTTGCAGCCTCTTTTGGATTATAGTCACAGTTTTGTAGTAATGACACCTCCAACGTTGCCAGACGATTCATTGCTGCAGGAATTGCATAGCATGGCACAAGGTGAGGATAAGCAATTCTGGGATTCACAGAGATTGACCCTAGACCAGTTTCGTCTGTGGTCCAAAGGAGGGATCATAGGCATCCCCAAAGCATCAGCCCCTTTGTTTATAGCACAGTTCCATGGTTTTGGACATAAGGGGAGGAAATTAACATGTATTAATTAAAACAAGATTTTTGTATAAAAGATCAAGAGACTATGGTTCAGGATCAATTGTCCAGATGTTTAACATGTGCAAGGAATAATGTTCAAGGGAAAAGGATAGATAAATTAGATAATTTACCAGCATCTAGTGGCCCTTTTCAGGAATTGCATATAGATTTTACACACATGCCTGTGGCCAGAGGAGGTCTTAAGTATCTTTTGGTAATTGTAAATAAGTTTAGCAAATGGGTTGAAGTGTTCCCTACCACCAGAGAGGATGCCCAAACAGTGGCTAAAATATTGTGTGAGGAAATTATACCAAGATATGGCTGCCCAATCTCTGTAGATAGTGATAACGGCCCAGCCTTTATCTCACAGGTGTTGCAAAATATAGTCAAGTTGTTGTGCATTGACTGGAAATTTCACATCCCTTATCACCCACAGAGCTCAGGGATTGTAGAGAGGATGAATAGAACTATTAAGGACAAGTTGAGAAAAGGCAAGGTGGGTCATTTGCTAAATGACCAGATTACTTACCAGCCGTGTTGGCGGAGATTAGAATGTCTCCTAATGAAACTATTGGAATGTTACCCTTTGATATTTTAATGGGAAGACCTTTCCCCACACCCTGGACTAGAGGTCCACCAATTTTAATTGAAGGGGACTTGCAGAAGATTCAGGAGACATATGTGGAACAATTGATTAAGAAATTGAACAGCATCTATGACGATGTCTCTCTCTACCTTTACCGTCAGAACAACCAACTAATCCTTTTAGGCCTGGAGATGTGGTATTGGTGAAGGCGCTCCACCGACACCAAACTCTGGACCCGCCTTATGGAAATCCTACAACAGGAATAGCGGTCACAAGAACAGTGGTCCTAACAGAGGAATCCCCAGCTTGGATCCACGCATCAAGGGTGAAGTTAGCCCCTGAAGGACAGCAAACAAAGAAGGAACTGATACATCATGGTAAAGATGTTTTTCTGGATCCACGGACTCAATTTAAACATCTGCAATTTGTTTACAATAATTGCAATAATTTTTGCCATAATATGGACCAACACTGTTTGTGTGTGAAGGGTGTGACTGTCTTTTAGGATGCAGGCTTAAGGATGAATCACTGTTACATAAGGGAAGAGCAATCCCCTCAACCCCGGGAATACCAATAACCTTTTTTAGATATGGCAGCCTTTATCATGCATGGCCAAATTCCTCTAAAATTAGACAACAGGATAACTTTATATGTCCAGCTAATCAGGCTTGTTCCATACTTAACATTACTGAAGATAATAACTCACCAATATATCGAGTAAATAAGGGTTGTTTTTTCATCAGTACCGTATATACTCCTAGGGCACTTTTCACCCAAAAAAATGGGCTGAAAATCTCGGCTTATACTCGAGTATATACGGTATATTATTATTATTCTAATACACTATTTATATAGCACCAACAGTTTGAGCAGCGCTTACAATATAGGGAAGACATTATAATTACAATACAATTCAAGACAAGATGGTAAGGAGGGCCCTGCCTGTGAGGGCTTACAATCTAAGAGGGAGGGGCAAGTGATACATGAGGAGGTAGCTGTGTGGGGATGAATTGTTTGAGAAAGAGTTCAGTGGTTAGTTTGAAGTGTAATAGGCTTCCCTAAAGAGATGAGTCTTTAGCGATCGCCGAAAGGCAGTCAGAGTGGAGAAAGACGGACAGCTTGGGGTAAGGAGTTCCAAACAATGGGAGAGACTGTAGAGAAGTCCTGGAGGCGAGCATGGGAGGAATTGACTAGAGAGCTACAGAGCAGGAGGTCTTGGGAGGAGCGTTGGGGATGGTTAGGGTGATACTTTGAGACAAGGTTGGAGATGTACTCTGGGGCAGAGTTGTGAATGGCTTTGTAAGTGGTTGTTAATATTTAGAATTTTATCCTTTGGGCAATTGGAAGCCAGTGCAGGGATTGGCAGAGGGGGTTGCAGATACTGAGCGGTTGGTTAGGTGGATAAGTATATATGCTTGAATTACAAATCATTTAGGATGTAATTTAACCCTGAGTAATTATACCCAGTTGCAGTGTTGTATAATACCCTCAGGGAGACTATATGATATTACATTACAGATAGAATTAATCATGAAGAACCTAATAGGGTGTGAGGGAAATTATAGCTCGAACATGTTTTTTCCATTAGAATATATGGTGTTGTTGGATAATGCGTCCTATACACAGAATAGGTCTTGGTGGTTCACAGTTTTACACTGCAAGGGATTTCTGCCGCAGGTAGATAAGCCCCATGTTGTCTGCTTGCCCACCCAGTGTGTAAATGTATCCAGAGCACATAAGGATGTAATTGTTACCTATATTATTTCCTTTACACCTTTGCCCAACTGCACTTAGAGAACCCACATTAAAAGGGCATTGTACGATACTTTTTTAGGAACCACTGGCACAGTGTTGGGAACACTGAATGCTGTAGACATGGAAATAGTGAGACATAAGTTAAGTAATGCAGGGACTGATGTGGGAGGCGCAGTGCCACTAACCGCTAAATGGTTGCCCACTATATTGGAAACACAAAAGCAGACTTTAAATTTGTAAAGGTCCTTTATTGATTATTTTCAAACTGGGTTGTATGACTCCTTTAGTGGATGGTCAAATATTTCTGCCTTTGTCAAATGGAGAGAATGTACTTTCTGATCATTGTGGGACATTCAGCAACGGCAAGCCATAGTTAACACATTACAGAATAATGATTACTGGGGGTGGAGACAAGTATTCAAGGTTCCAAGGGGTATTTGGATGGATTAAACCGGATATGACAAATTGTCAAGAATCAATTGATATAGTTACTTGACAGACTAATTTTTGGTGTTATACAATGTCACTAAGCAGGAGACAATGTGTAAAATAATGACTATCCCCATCCCCTTTCATGAATATTCTAACAAAGTACAAATGGTGGGAATATATACATGAAGGGATCATACGTAGCCATAGATCTTTTGTTTTTGAGCCTTGCTTGTTACAGAGTGATATTAATGATGTGATTAGAAGGTACACCCTACACAACTTATGTTTTTGGAAGTTGCTCCACAGTATGTTTGCTTGGCTACTAGCACTCCTGTAAACATTTCCCAGGTAGATAAGGATCCTTAAAAAATCAATTTAAAGAACTAAGTTGCCATGCGCAACGCAGAACAGAAAGCGGGAGCTTAGAGAACTAAATGCATGGCTGAAGACCTGGTGTAAGAGGGAAGGCTTTGGGTTTCTAGGGCACTGGGCAGACTTTTCGTTGGGGTACAACCTATATGCCAAAGATAGTCTGCACCTAAATGGAAGGGGGGCTGCTGTGCTAGGGGAGAGGTTTATGGGAGGGTTGTAGGAGTATTTAAACTAGGATTGAGGGGGAAGGAAAGATGTAATATAATGGAGCAGATATGTCAAACAGGGGTCAGGCTATAATGGAGGGTGGAACAGGGGAAGATGGGGGGAGGGAAATCAAACTGGATAAGGAAGTTCCCATGTTGCAAACAAACATAGGAGATGATAGTACTAATTTTACTACAGCAAAAGATAAAGCAATTATAAGTAAAAAAAAATAAAAATGGTTTGAAATTTTTGTTCGCCAATGCCAGAAGTCTGCACAGCAAAATGGGAGAATTGGAAGCTTTAGTGCATGAGGAGAACTATGATAAATAAATGGTATTGCCGAATCTTGGCTTGGTTTGGTTTTTCACATGATTGGGCTGTTCTAGGCTATGCTCTCTTTCGGAGAGACAGGGTAAAACAAAAAGGTGGCGGTGTTTGTCTCTATGTGAGAAGTGATCTAAAAGTGAGTGTGAAAGAGCACTTTGCTGATGGTGAGTGTGATGGTGCTGAGGCGCTATGGGTGGAGTTGTATACTGGTATGAATAATGCAAAGGTAATTGTTGAAATTGTTACAGGCCCCACCAGTGTTAATGAGGAGATAGAGACTCAGCTCCTTAAACAGATCGAAAGGGCTGCAAGGGCGGGGACAGTCGTATTAAAAGGGAAATTTTAACTATCCAGACATTGACTGGCATAATGGCACTGCTGGAACAGTAAAAGGGCCGACATTTATAAACGTATTACACGACAATTTTATGGTACAGTTTGTTGAAGCCCCAACTAGAAATGATGCTCTGCTGGATTTGGTAATCTCAAACAATGCAGAGCTTATTACAAATATTCATATAAAAGAACATCTGAGTAGCAGTGACCATAATATGATTTAATTTAACTTGTAAACAACATGCACATACTGGAAAAATAAAAACACAACTTCAGGAGAGCAAATTTTCCCATGCTGAGGGCTGCTCTTAAAGACTTAAACTGGGAGGGAATATATTTATCAAAAAACATTGAACAAAAATGGGAATGTTTCAAAACAACTGTTCGTAACCATACGGCAAAATATATTCCAGTAAGCAATACGTTTAAAAGGCTAAACGTAAAAACCCATGTGGCTGACATCCAATGTTAAAAAAGCCAAAAAGAATAAGAAAAGGGCGTTAAAAAAATATAAATTTAACACTGTCGTCATTTGAAAGCTACAAAGAACATAACAAAATATGTAAAAAGGAAATAAAGCTCTCAAAGATTCAAAATGAACCACAGGTTGCAAAAGAGTGTAAGATTAACCCTAAAAAATTATTTAAATATATTAACAGTAAAAAAAGAAATCAGGTCTGAGCATGTGGACCCTTTAACAGATAACTCAGAGTTGGTAACTGGGGACAAAGAGAAAGCAAATCTATTAAATAATTTCTTCAGCTCTGTGCACACCAAGGAACAGGATGTAACTCAAGTCCATAAAGGGGATGACAGAGCCATAGCCTCTACTGAACCACAATGGCTGACTATTGATATGGTCCAGAAACAGTTAGACAAAATTAAGGTGAACAAAGCACCTGGACCAGACGGCTTTCACCCACGTGTCCTCAAAGAATTGAGCTGTGTAATGTTAAAGCCATTATATCTAATTTTTAGAGACTCTCTAATGACTGGCTTGGTACCGATGGATTGACGCAAGGCCAATGTGGTGCCTATATTCAAAAAGGGATCAAAGTCTTTACCGAGTAATTACAGACCTGTAAGTTTAACTTGTATAGTTGGGAAGATACTTGAAAGTAATTTCATAAGTGATAGGTCAGCACAGATTCACAAAAGACGGAAGTTGTCAAACAAACTTACTTTCTTTTTACGAGGAAGTGAGTAATAAATTGGACAGAGGAATGGCTGTGGATATCGTATTACTTGGACTTTGCAAAAGCATTTGACACAGTTCCCCACATGCGGCTGATGTATAAGTTAAGGTCAGTAGGTATAGGAGCATTCCATCTGTAATTGTGTAGAAAATTGGCTTAAAGACCGTATTCAGAGAGTGGTGATCAATGATTCATACTCTGAATGTTCTGAGGTTGTTAGTGGTGTCCCCCAAGGTTCAGTGTTGGGCCCCTTACCGTTTAACCTATTTATAAATGACATAGAATTGGGGATTAAACATACTATTTCTGTGTTTGTAGAGGACACCAAGTTATGTAGTGGAGTACAGTTCTTACAGGATGTCTCCATCTTACAAGCAGATCTGAATGCACTGTGTGATTGGGCATCTATTTGGCAAATGAG
Organism: Nanorana parkeri; assembly: GCF_000935625.1. Lineage (NCBI taxonomy): Eukaryota > Metazoa > Chordata > Amphibia > Anura > Dicroglossidae > Nanorana > Nanorana parkeri. Next base: position 40,460 of record NW_017307558.1, read on the forward strand.
GTTTAATGTTGATAAATGTAAAGTTATGCACTTGGAGACAAAAAACATGCATGTGTCATACACTCTAGGGGGAGTATGTTTGGGGGAGTCAATAATGGAGAAAGATCTGGGTGTTCTGGTAGACCAAAGACTGAATAATAGCATATAATGTCAAGCTGCAGTTTCTAAAGCAAGCAAAATACTTTCTTCTATTAAAAGTGATATAGACTCCAGAGATGGAGACATAATCCTGCCCTTGTACAAAGCATTAGTTAGAGCTCATCTGGAATATGCAGTTCAGTTTTGGGCACCAGTTCACAAAAAGGATGTTGTGGAACTGGAGAAAGTGCAGTGAAGAGCGGCTAAACTGATGAGGCATGGAGGAGCTCAGCTATGAGGAAAGATTAACTGACCTGAATTTGTTCTCTCTGGAGAAGAGGCGATTAAGGGGGGACATGATCACCATATATAAATACATAAATGGTCCATATAGTGAGATTGGTGCCAAATTATTCACTTTAAGGTCACTGCAAAGGACAAGGGGGCACTCTTTGCATCTGGAGGAAAAAGAGTTTAAAGGAGAACTATGAGGTGAGTGCTTTTCACTCACCTCATAGTTCTAGCCGACCTGTGACGGTCTCAGCTCAGTAGATCGGGAAGTGAGCTAACACATACCGGAGTTCGCTCACTTCTCGACCCTGTCACAGCTCTCTGCCGTGACAGGGGAGTGGCTGGATTCCCCCCTCCCCGCTCCTCCAGCGCTGACTGGCGGAACGGACGGGGGAGGGTGCGGGTACAGCTGGCTCTGCCTCTAGATAGGCAGAGCCAGCTGTCACCCATGCAGCTGGGCGGATTCAGACATAATTGTCGGGATCCGCTTCAGCTGCGGCGTCTCAGCATACCGCTAGCTGTAGCTCGCGGTATACTGCGGCGTCTCAGTATACAGCTACAGCTCGCGGTATACTGAGCTTAGGGTGACGGGAGGACGCTAGTTTGTGTCCTCCCGTTACCCTAAGGAGAACTATGGGGAAAAGCCATAGTTCTCCTTTAACCTTTGCATACGGAAAGCATTCTGCACAGTTAGAGCTGTTAAAAAGGGTGAATAGACTCCCCCAGGAACTAGTTCTAGCTAGCTCAGTTAATTGATTTAAAAAAACATCTGGATGTATTCCTAAATGCACAGAATATTACTGGCTATTGAGTTCTTATAGGTATATGAGGCATCAGAGATTGTTGATCCAGGGAATATCCAATTGCTTTATGGGATCAGGAAGGATTTTTTTTTTTCCATTGGAGCAAATGGAACCACGCTTTATAGGATATTTTTTGCCTTCAAAAAGACATAAATGGGGAAGGAAGGTTATAGATATACACTAAGTAGCAAGAGAAATATCTAGTGGTGAGTCTCCTATAGTAATTCTAACAAAGAAACAAATGCCCAAATAAGGAGATCCCACCAACACTTCAAATATGCAATAGTGTCGGTAAAAAATTTATTTATTAAACGAGCTTTAAATATTTAAAAATAGACATATATGACACATGTATCAGTACAAAAAACAAATAAACATATACGTAGGATTGCACTCAGCTAGATTTATGTGGTTTAAGTAGAAGCAGATAAAGTGATCGGTGCACCCCTAGAGTAAACTTAGTCTTTGAGAATAAAATCCCCCAGGAAAAAAGGTATCTCCAAAGATGAAAGAAAATTATTTTATCTTTGATGCGCTTCTGACGAGGCCCCCGTCTGGGGTGAAACGCGTCAAGGCATTGGCGTGGTGTTTTTTCGGATTGCCTCGGCTACGGACACCCCTGTCTGCAATAACCAGTTGTATCCAAAGAGAAGGAGGTCCCTTTGAATGTCCCCATTCAGCCACAGACTGACATTCAGGCTTACCCCTTAGATATTTATCTAGGACATCCGGACGCTTGCTAACACGGAATCTACACAAGTGGAAGCCTACACTCTACGGCTGTACTTGCTAATTGGAATCCACATGGAGGTGGAGGGGTTAATTGAGCTCAGGTGTCTCTCATTGAGCAGGTGTATTATAAACTAGTGCATCACTCATTTTGCGCTTGCTCACACAGGGCTTGGGAACAAAGTCCCTGAGAGCTAAGTGGCATTAAAAAACTGGCGTTTAAACAATTGAAGTTTAACCAGGCCGGTTGTAATTTATTCCAGGGCGGTGGCATAAATTAAATTTAGTTTAACAAACAAGTTATTGAACGTGCCACTTGTGAACCATAATTTAACCCAGGGCGGCAGTATAATTAAAAAAATAGGAGGAAATTGGAGTGTCCTAAAACAGGAGTTCAGAGACCTAGGTGCTAGGATGAAGGGAAGGACCTCCACGGTAGTTTACTCAGAGATACTGCCGGTGCCAAGAGCCACTCCGGACAGACAGCGCGAGTTGAGGGAGCTTAACAAGTGGCTCCGGAGCTGGTGTCAGAAGGAAGGTTTTGGTTTCCTGGAGAACTGGGCTGACTTCGCAGTCGGCTATCGGCTCTTCAGCCGAGACGGGCTGCATCTTAATGGCAAAGGTGCAGCATTCCTGGAAGGGAAAATGGTAGAAAGACTGGAGGAGCTTTTTTTTTTTTTATAAGGGGGGAGGGTATAAAAATAAAATTACTTAAACTAAACGTTGATAATTTAATC